>NC_056736.1:755774928-755909928 GCF_019279795.1 Protopterus annectens
ATGGACTGCCTTTCCCTCATCAATGGCTTTAGTGACTGTTTGAAAAAGTCAACCAAGTTTAGAAGGCATGATCTGCCTTTGACAAAGCCAAACTGGGATGGATCCAAAGTCTGCAAGTTCCCTATGTCTTTATTTATGAGGTCCATTATGATCCTCTCCATGGCTTTGCAGATAAGGCTTGTCAAGCTAATGGGCCGGTAATTTCCAGGGTCGGTGGAGGCACCGCCTTTGTGAAGTGGGACCACAGTTGCAGTGCCACTCCTGGGTGCGTATCCAGAGGTAAGACTATGATTAAACAGCTGTCCTAGCTGTGGGTTTAATTCCTCGTTGAGTTCGTGGAGCACACAGCCGGGGACACCATCAGGTCCCATGGATGCTGTGTTTCTTGCTTTGCAGTGAGCAGTTCCCACTTGGGCATTGGAGATGTTTGGGGGCTGCAATCGCTTGGTATAGATATCTCTCCTTTGGGGAGGGGAGAAGTTTGCACTGAACCTGTCAGCCAGTATGTTGGCAATGTCTGTAGGATCAGTAATCTTCACATCATTTTGAACTAGTTCTGAGCATATCTGGGAGTTTCCTCCCAGGTTTCTAACATAGCTAAAGAAAGCCTTATGATTGTCTTTTGAGTCTTTAGCTATTTTTCTCTCAAAATTTGCTTTGGATGATTTTATGAGAGCTCTTAGTTTTTACTTATAGTGATCAAGGGTGTCTTACCTTTTAAGGATTTTGCTCTATCTTGTAGTAGCTTCCTCCTTTTGTTGTAGAGTTTGTTTATGGCTGGGGTCCACCAGACTGGACGCTTGCCTTTGGTACAAAGAGTCTTTGTTTTGCTTGGGATTGCCTTATCCATGCAGTCCTGCAGGTGCTGGTAGAAGGCATTTGTAAGTGATTCAGCGGCTTGAGTACTGTTTTCCGCCAGCTCCCGGGCCTTAAAGGAGACCACACTAGTCTTTAGAAGTGTGACGTCGGCCTTGAGAAATTCTTTACTGTGGTCTTTTTATTTCAGGTGGGGTGGGATGAGGACCTCCAGCGAGATTAGTTTGTGATCTGATCTCACCAGTGAGGGGTATACTTCCGGTGTTGAACATTGTGCTCCCATGTTTGTGATGATGAGATCAAGTATGTTTTCTCCTCTTGTGGGGATGGTGACTAGTTGTTCCATGGCATTTGAGTTTATGAATTCCAGGAACTTTTGGGCTAGGGTGTTTGGGCTTGAGTAGTGTTCCCAGTCTATATTAGGGTAATTGAAGTCACCTAGTATGATGGTGTTTGGTGATACATTTATCCCCTCTAGTGTTTTCAGGAAGGCCATGTGAGGTTCCTGAGTTTGTGAGGGTGGCCTGTAGCATGCTACAATTTGCAGAGCAGTCTTGCCTATGGTTAATTGCACGTGGATGGTCTCCGATGCATCGTGCGTTGCCACCAATCTTGAGGTGTGGGTGTCCTTGATGAATATGGATACCCCCCCTCCTTTCTTGGTATTGTCCGGATTTTGGGGCCGGAACGCATGATATGAGGTAAAACCTGATAGTGCTGGGGTGCTCTCAGGAGCCTTGAACCAGGTTTCTGTCACAGCACAGACATCGATGTTCTCCATACTGAGAAGGGCCTCGAGTGCGTGCATTTTGAGATTTAGACTTCTGGCATTGAGCAGCATTACCCTTAGTTTTTTCCTTTTTGTGTTCTAGGGTGGTAGGTTTAGAATTTGAGCCTTGCCTAAAAAGGCACTATGGGGTGGCAAGAGCCTTTGCCAATATCCGGAATCCCAGGGGTGACAGGTGCAAGCCATCCCTTGCGAAGCAGCTTGGCTTGTCCAGCGTGTCATCCCAGGCAGACAGACATTGGATCCCCTTTGAATGACACCAGAGTTTAAGCCAATTGTTAAAGCTGATCATCTTATCTCTGTATTGTGGCATCATTCTTGGTGAAGGTAGGATACTGCTCAAGGTCAGGGTCATACCTGCCTGGGCTACATAATCAGAGAGCTCCTCAATGTCTCTTTTCATGTAGTCCAAGGAGGTACGTCTCAGGTTGTTTACACCAGCGTGGACAATGACTGAGTCGTATTTGTACCTGCTGTTGAGAGACCTGAGTGCTTGCGTTATGTGACGGATTCTAGCGCCCGACAGGCAGCTTACTGTGATCTTCTCCTTACTCAGTCTGGTGAGCGGGACGTCAGTGTGTCTGACTATGGAGTCACCAATGACTAGTGTGTCTGGCATTGTGTTTGGCCTTAAGGGCTGTGACTGTTTGACACTCTGACTGTGAGGTCTATGTGTTGCAGGTGTTGTGTTCTGAGGTGGTGGTTGTTTGGGTGTCTGCTTTTGTGGCCTCTGCTGTTTTGGTAGATTTTTGATCAGAGCCTCCGAGTATGTCTTTGTGTGTTTATGTGTATGATTTGAGGTTGTGATGGTACTATGTGAGACTGGGTCTATAGTGTGTGTGGTAACCTTCTCCTCCTGACTGGTCTTGCCAGTCCTATGTTGAGAGAGCTCAGCCTCCAGTTTGGCCGTATAGTTGCATCTCTCGCATGTATTTGTGTTTTGTGGGAGGAGGAGAGGGTTGTCTGTGTACATGAGGCAATTGTAACATTGCCTCAATATTCCCAGGTTCACCAGCTGAGCAGGAGAGGACACTAGCAACTGATCCCTCGACATGCTAGAAGGACTAGACAAAAAAACTTTAAAAGAGATTCCGGGGGATGTGGGTGACCGAGAAATCTCTATTCATTCACTGCCACTCTATTATCTTCTTCAACAGTCAGGCCTGACTGAAACAGGTCTTGTCTCACACAGTCCAGCCACCTCTTTGTTGGATGTCCTCATTTACTCTTGTCTTCTTCCTGACTGTCCCAAATCTTCTTCACCAAATGATCTGCTTTTTGCGCATGTACCCAAACCATCATAATCTATTTGGTTTGACATTTTCTGTAATTGGAGGTACTTTGGCTTCTGCTCTGATGCCCTAATTTCTTCATCTGTCCCACAGTGTGCATCCTACCACCCTTCTCAGGCACTTCATGCCAATCACGTCTAGCTTCCTCAACTGCTCTGCCTTTACTGCCCAGGTTTCTGTACCATACAGTATCACTGATTGCATCACTGTTTTGTACACCTTACTTTTAAGCTTCTTTGGCATTCTGGTGTAATACACTACCCCTGATACTCTATGCCAGTTGGCTGCAGCCCCTGTGATTCTGTCTTTGACCTCCTCATTCAGACTTTCCTTCTCAGCCATCCCTCCCAGATACTGGAAGCTATTTACCTGTATTTACCTGTATTTACCTGTATTTACCTGTGTTTACCTGTGTTTACCTGTATTTACCTGTATTTACCTGTCCCACTGTTTTCTCTTCTGTCTGAATTATTTGCTTCTTCTGGCTCTCTCCATTGCTGCTGTTACCACTGTCTTATCTGCACTCAGTTTCATCCCATGTGCCTTAGGTTTTGCATTCCATTCCTTTAACCTTTGTTTAAGTTCTTGTTCAGATTCTGGCCATAATGCCTCATCGTCTGCATACAACATCTTTGTTGATCTACCCCCTCTGACGCATTTGCTAATTTAGTGCGTCACCGGTATGAATAACAGTAGGGTCAGAGGTGAATCTTGATACACACCCACTCCCACTGAAACCCCTGTGTGAGACTGAACACTGTTTTTTCTTGTTTCACTGGGTGTTTGCACAAAGTGTTCACTAATTCTACCACTGTTTCTGGGAATTTGAACCATTGCAGGACTGCCCATATCAGCTTTATTGAGATTTTGACATGCTTTCTCCAAGTTGCAGAATGCAAAGTTGGACTCTTTCCTCATCTGTAACCTCTTCCCAACTATCTGTCTCACTGTAAACATTGGACCAGTTGTATTGGATCCTGACCTAAATCTCAACTACTCATCTCCCATCTTACTTTCTACTATTGTGTGTATTCGTTTATCAATCACCGTCTCCAGAACTTTCATGCAGTGTGATAGGAGTTTGATAGCTCTGTACTGCCCACACTTGTAAATGTCCCCTCTGTTCTTGTACACTGGCACTAGAATGCTTATTTTCCAGTCATCGGGGATATGCCTTTCTCTCTACACTGCTATATGTACTCTCAGGATCGATTTATCCCGTAATTCATCCAACATATTGATTATATTGATTATATTTGCTGTGACCCCATCTATATCTGCTGCTTTCTCTGACTTCATTTTCCTTAGTGCTATTCTGACTTCTTCTATGCTGGGCTCTTTTTCCACTTTTTTTATAAGCTCCCTCAGGAAATACATTTCCTTTGGAATTTTCTATATTCCGAAGCTGCTGAAAGTACTCCTTCCATCTGCCCATGATGTCCTGTAGACTGGATGTTGCCTGCATCCCTTATGAAGGGTGTTTGACTGTCTTCTTTATCTTTCTGTCTTTGACTTGCAACCAGATATAGTTTCTTTGTGCCATCTGCTGACTTAGTTTACAGAAGCTGGTAGACCGCCTCTGATGCCTTGTTCTTTTCTATTGCAACTGCTCTCTTAGCTTCTTTCTTAGGTTGTCATTATTCCTTCCTAGTTGGGCCTGTCTTTTCTATCTTCCACTTTTTCCTGCACCCCTTCTTTCTTTGGGTAACTTCCTGGAATTCATCAGTCCACCACCAGCTTTCCTTATGTACCTTATTTCTATACCTGGCTTTGTGACGTATCTGTTCTATAGTCCTCACACATACTGTTTTCAGGCACTGCCATTCTTCTTCATCTCCACCTATTTCCTCATCTTCTTCGAGTGCTAGAGCCCAGAGTAATTCCTTGAACTGTTGTGCTTATTCTCCAGTCAACTTCCACATCTTTATCCTGGTCACTGATGACCTTAGTTGTGGCTGATGGTGGCAGCCAGTGGTTTATGCTGTGGGCCGACTGTTTCACTGAAGATAACTTTGCAATCACTGATTCTACCCCATTGCTTACTAGGAGGAAGTCTGCCTGAGTTACAGGTTGGTCACTCTTTTATGTGATCTAGTGACCGTCTCTCTTGCTGAACCATATGTAAATCATCATCAAGGCATTTGCTAGATAAAAATCTAGAATAGCCTCTCCTTTAATTCTGATGCCACATGCATGTGGAATACGGCAGTCCTCAAATTCTGTTCTGTTTGTCCCAATATGTGCATTCAGATCCCCCATTATCAACACCAACTCATGTTGTCACTGCTTTATCTAGTAGGTCCTACATCTGCTGTCTGAATGTTCTCTTCTCATCAGTATCACAAGCCTGCTGTGGGGCATATGATGAGATTATGAATACTGACCTATCATTACACTGGAGTTTGATTGCCATGAGTCTGTCCCTAATTCTGATGATATCCCTCACTGCCTTCTGATGCCTCTCTCTCACCACAGTTCCCACACCATTTTTGTCTCTCCCCAGTTGACTCTGGATCCCAAGCCAAGTGCCTACACTGCACTGCCCTCCCATCTTGTCTCTTGGATACAGAGGATCTCCAGCCTCCTCTGTATAATCGTGTCATCCATGTATGGTCTGTGATCTATGTTCTCCTATCTCATGGTGTATGGTCTGTGATCCATGTCCTCCTATCGCATGGTGTATGGTCAGTAATATATGTTCTCCTATCGCATGGTGTATGGTCAGTAATATATGTTCTCCTATCTCATGGTGTATGGTCTGTGATCCATGTCCTCCTATCGCATGGTGTATGGTCAGTAATATATGTTCTCCTATCGCATGGTGTATGGTCAGTAATATATGTTCTCCTATCTCATGGTGTATGGTCTGTGCTCCATGTTCTCCTATCTCATGGTGTATGGTCTGTGATCTATGTTCTCCTATCGCATGGTGTATGGTCAGTAATATATGTCCTCCTATCGCATGGTGTATGGTCAGTAATATATGTTCTCCTATCTCATGGTGTATGGTCAGTAATATATGTTCTCCTATCGCATGGTGTATGGTCAGTAATATATGTTCTCCTATCTCATGGTGTATGGTCAGTAATATATGTTCTCCTATCTCATGGTGTATGGTCAGTAATATATGTTCTCCTATCGCATGGTGTATGGTCAGTAATATATGTTCTCCTATCTCATGGTGTATGGTCAGTAATATATGTTCTCCTATCGCATGGTGTATGGTCAGTAATATATGTTCTCCTATCGCATGGTGTATGGTCAGTAATATATGTTCTCCTATCTCATGGTGTATGGTCAGTAATATATGTTCTCCTATCTCATGGTGTATGGTCAGTAATATATGTTCTCCTATCTCATGGTGTATGGTCAGTAATATATGTTCTCCTATCGCATGGTGTATGGTCAGTAATATATGTTCTCCTATCGCATGGTGTATGGTCAGTAATATATGTTCTCCTATCTCATGGTGTATGGTCAGTAATATATGTTCTCCTATCTCATGGTGTATGGTCAGTAATATATGTTCTCCTATCGCATGGTGTATGGTCAGTAATATATGTTCTCCTATCGCATGGTGTATGGTCAGTAATATATGTTCTCCTATCGCATGGTGTATGGTCAGTAATATATGTTCTCCTATCGTATGGTGTATGGTCAGTAATATATGTTCTCCTATCGCATGGTGTATGGTCAGTAATATATGTTCTCCTATCTCATGGTGTATGGTCTGTGCTCCATGTCCTCCTATCGCATGGTGTATGGTCAGTAATATATGTCCTCCTATCTCATGGTGTATGGTCAGTAATATATGTCCTCCTATCGCATGGTGTATGGTCAGTAATATATGTCCTCCTATCGCATGGTGTATGGTCAGTAATATATGTTCTCCTATCGCATGGTGTATGGTCTGTGCTCCATGTCCTCCTATCGCATGGTGTATGGTCAGTAATATATGTTCTCCTATCTCATGGTGTATGGTCTGTGCTCCATGTTCTCCTATCTCATGGTGTATGGTCAGTAATATATGTCCTCCTATCTCATGGTGTATGGTCAGTAATATATGCCCTCCTATCGCATGGTGTATGGTCAGTAATATATGTTCTCCTATCTCATGGTGTATGGTCTGTGATCCATGTCCTCCTAGATCTTGGTGTATCTAAGTAAAAACAAACTGCTGTTCCTCCACAGAGTGAGACTCTTATAATTCCAAAATGAGTATCAACACCTAATATTTTAATGCAAGTAAAATCCAGCACAAGCAAACAAATAAAACAATAAAATCACGGTATAGGAACAAAATGTAGCTGTCTTCAGACCAACAAAAGGATAAGCACTTTCAGCAATGCCTTCTTCAGATCCTGTTGGTTAGCAAAACAAACCCATTTCTTATTGAGTAATTGATCCAATCAAATCATTTCCTTAGATTCCTGCCTCTTAACACCGGCTTTACAGGAACCACAACATTAAGTCAGGGGTTCCTATCAGCTTGCAAGTCTGCAATCCATTTGGGTTCTGCTATTTCAGTTCTGTTCACTACATCACCTCCTCTGGCACTAGCATGGATCTTTTCCATGGATAAAAAGAAGAACTTATGTCCAGGATGTTCCTGTATGTGATGTGCTAGTGTATTTGTTTGTATGGCCAGCCTAATGTCACTATAATGATGTAATATTCTTTCTTTAAAATGTTTATTGGTTTTTCCTACATAGAATGCTGTGAAGCTATCACATCTAGCTATATAAACAATATTCTTCATATTGCAATCCACGCAGATCCTCAGTTTGTATTCATGGCCATTTACTGGATTATTATTATTTAAAATAGTTATTGTTGTCTTTATAAGGGTAATGCCTTGCGTCTTTTACAGGGAAAGGTGCCAAATCTGGAGATACAACTGTGAACAGCAGATGTTTCTTTCTGGCATAAGAGTCTCTTCAAGTTCGGTTTGTTCTTAAAGGTAAACCTTGAGGTTTTCTCCTACTATGGATCTGACAGCTTCATCTGTCATCAAAATCTCCTAGTTGTCCTTAACAATCTGGCATACTGCTGCAATATCATTGCTATAAGTCAGCAAACATCTCACAGCAATTCTCTCATTCAGCATTTCATCACTGTGGTCCTGCCTCGGCCCTGCTGAAAAACATGGTCTCCCTCTCATTCTTCTTTGTTCTTTGGCTCTCAATTGCCCTTGATGGATCTCGAGGTTCTTATAGCCTCGAGCCATCAGACTTTCCTTTATCCATTCTGACTCTTCCCTTTGTGTTCTGTCATTGGTTCCCTATTAGCTGATCAAAGACGCATTCTCTTGAATGCACCTTGATCAAACTTTATAGTGTGAAATGGCAAAATACCGAAGTGTCATATAAGTGAATTCTTTCCCTGGGAAATAAATTGCTTGGGTGCCTTTGGTATTTTGCCTTTTTTGTTACTGTAGTGCAGTCTCAGAGTTGGCATATTTAAGTAGGGGGGGTATGGGATGCACAGCCCCCCACATCAGTAGGTGTGAGGGGCGAATCCCCCCACATTAGAAATAGTTTGTGGTGTGCATGTGTTGTGTGTGTGTTTCTCTGAACAACGATTTTTTTTTCCCTGGGAAAAAAATCACTGTTCAGAGAGTTTGAGATTATAAGCTTTTGCTTATATGGGGTCGATGAATCAGCGTTCGCTTATCTAAGCATTTGGTGATTCAATATAGACCGCTGTCATCAGTAGACAACCTAGACATGCAGAGAAACTGACCTTTAGTTATTTAAGAATAAATGTGTGTCAGATGCATGCTGGTTCTATGCAAGATGTGATCCCACCAGCATTCTTTTCAATGCATTTGTGTGTCAAAGTTACCATCTTCAGCTAATAAAACAGTAACATCAAGAAAATGTATCTCCTTTTTGGAGTACTGGAGATCAAATTCTAAAAATGAGGTAGTAGAGCCAAGATAGCCCACAAATCTTAGAAGTTACTCCTCAGAGCCTTTCCATAGAACAAACACATCATCAACAAATCTGCCATAATTAGCAATATGATCTCTCCAGACATTGTTGTTTTTAAACACAAACTCCTCTTCCCATTGATCCATGACAAAATTTGCGTAATTGTTATCTGAGGCTGTCAGATCCATAGTAAGAGTAACCCAAAGGTTTACCTTTAAGAACAAACCAAACTTGAAGATACTCATGCCAGAAAGAAACATCTGCTGTTCACAGTTGTATCTCTAGATTTGACACCTTTCCCCTGTAAAAGATGCAAGACATGCCCCTATATAGACAATAATAACTATTTTAAACACCTAGTAAATGGCCATGAATACAAATTGAGGACCTACGTGGATTGCAATATAAAGAATATTGTATATATAGCTAGATTTGATAGCTGCACAGTATTCTATACAAGAAAAAACAATACACAGTTTAAAGAAAGAATATTACATCATTATAGTGACATTAGGCTGGCCGTACAAACAAATGCATTACCACATCACATACAGGAACATCCTGGACATACGTTCTTCTTTTTATCCATGAAAAGATCCATGTTAGTGCTAGAAGAGGTGATGTAGTGAGCAAAATTGAAATAGCAGAAACCAAATGGATTGCAGACTTGCAAGCCGATAGGAACCACAGACTTAATGGTGTGGTTCCTTTAAAGTCGGTGTTAAGAGGCAGGAATCTAAGGAAATTATTTGATTGGATCAATTACTCAATAAGAAATGGGAGTGTTTTGCTAACCAACAAGATCTGAAGAAGGCATTGCCAAAGTGCTTAAACTCCTATTGGTCTGAAGACAGAGACGTTTTGCTGCCATACTGTGATTTTATTGTATTTGCTGATACTCATTCTGGAATTATGAGTCTCTCTCTGTAGAGGAACAGCAGTTTGTTTTTACTTGGATTTCTGTTTTACACAGCTGTTCCTTGCAGAGCCAGTATATGTTTTGTTTGGATTTACTTGGTTTTTGACTCTTATCTCGGCTCACACATGGAGGGACTTAATACTGAACCTATTTTACCAACAGATATAGGGCTTGGAAGTAAGTTTGCTCTATCTACAGCTAATAGAACTCTGTCAAATGTTTTACCAATCATACTAATTTCTGTTAAAACTTAATCTAGTGGATGAGAGTTTACAAAAGATAGACACACCTCAAGAGAATGAAGTATTAGATAAGATGTTTGAAGAGGTAGAAAACGCTGCTTATACGCTTAAACGGCTACAATGGTAGTGCTTTCCCCTTGAAGCATGTTTGCACCACCAGGTTGTTCTGAGAGGTTTAAGAGTGAAGTACTTACCCACATGCAAAAATCCATACCCTGACCTACTCAGCAGATGGCAGGCTATTAATCTGGAGACAAGCTTTTGTTACATTAAGTTACTTATTGAATGTTTCCGCCCCTTTGTGCAACAGATATCTGAGTCTATTGAGAAAAGATAAGTGGAACTAGAGAAAACTGTGCTCCCAGAGAGCTTCCTGAATAAGTTAGAGACATTACAACTCAATCGGATCTCATACAATAATAAACTGAAAGATCAAAAAAACAGGAAGTTAATCAGGGATTGCCAGGACTTTTCAAATGGCCATATTTTTCAGTGGCTAAGAAACAAGAAAGATGAGACTGTGAACAAGGCTAAAGATGAAGACAAGGGAGGTAAATTTGTTAACAGTAGGATATGGAGAAAACAACGATCATGGATATCTAACTCCTCCCTCTATTCTGATGTCAGTGGTAGGACCGCTAAAGAATTGAATGAACCAAGAGAAACTTCGAAAAATAATGCGACAACTACTACAAATGCTTTTTGTAATAAGACCACCTCAAATAATGTTAGCTAAGAGATAACTAGACAAAATAATACTGATACAGCTACAGGTAACATAGAGACTGGAACGAGACCGAAGGATACAGAATAATACTGATACAGCTACAGGTAACATAGAGACTGGAACGAGACCGAAGGATACAGAATAATACTGATACAGCTACAGGTAACATAGAGACCGGAACGAGACCGAAGGATACAGAATAATACTGATAAAGCTACAGGTAACATAGAGACGGATACGAGACCGAAGGATACAGAATAATACTGATACAGCTACAGGTAACATAGAGACTGGAACGAGACCGAAGGATACAGAATAATACTGATACAGCTACAGGTAACATAGAGACTGGAACGAGACCGAAGGATACAGAATAATACTGATAAAGCTACAGGTAACATAGAGACGGATATGAGACCGAAGGATACAGAATAATACTGATACAGCTACAGCTATATTACAGACCGGTACAAGACCGAAGGATGCACAATAATACTGATACAGCTATAGGTAGCATAGAGACTGGTATGAGACAGAAGGACACAGAATAATACTGATACAGCTATAGGTAACATAGAGACCGGTACGAGACCAAAGGATACAGAATAATACTGATACAGCTACAGCTAGCATAGAGACTGGTATGAGACTGAAGGATACAGAATAATACAGATACAGCTACATGTAACATAGAGACTGGAACGAGACCGAAGGATACAGAATAATACTGATACAGCTACAGGTAACATAGAGACTGGAACGAGACCGAAGGGTACAGAATAATACTGATACAGCTACAGGTAACATAGAGACTGGAACGAGACCGAAGGATACAGAATAATACTGATAAAGCTACAGGTAACATAGAGACGGATACGAGACCGAAGGACACAGAATAATACTGATACAGCTAGAGGTAATATAGAGACCGGTATGAGACCAAAGGATACAGAATAATACAGATACAGCTACAGGTAACATAGAGACTGGTACGAGACTGAAGGATACCAAATAATACTGATACAGCTACAGGTAACATAGAGACCGGTACGAGACTGAAGGATACAGAATAATACTGATACAGCTACAGCTAGCATAGAGACCGGTATGAGACTGAAGGATACAGAATAATACTGATAAAGCTACAGGTAACATAGAGACGGATACGAGACCGAAGGACACAGAATAATACTGATACAGCTAGAGGTAACATAGAGACCGGTACGAGACCGAAGGATACAGAATAATACTGATACAGCTACAGCTAGCATAGAGACCGGTATGAGACTGAAGGATACAGAATAATACTGATACAGCTACAGCTAACATACAGACTGGTACGAGACCGAAGGATACAGAATAATACTGATACAGCTACAGGTAACATACAGACCCATACGAGACCGAAGGATACAGAATAATACTGATACAGCTACAGCTAGCATAGAGACCGGTATGAGACCGAAGGATACAGAATAATACTGATACAGCTACAGGTAACATACAGACCCATACGAGACCGAAGGATACAGAATAATACTGATACAGCTACAGGTAACATACAGACCGGTACGAGACCGAAGGATACAGAATAATACTGATACAGCTACAGGTAACATACAGACCGGTACGAGACCGAAGGATACAGAATAATACTGATACAGCTACAGCTAGCATAGAGACCGGTATGAGACTGAAGGATACAGAATAATACTGATACAGCTACAGGTAACATACAGACTGGTACGAGACCGAAGGATGCAGAATAATACTGATACAGCTACAGCTAACATACAGACTGGTACGAGACTGAAGGATACAAAATAATGCAGATACAGCTACAGCTAATATACAGACCGGTACAAGACCGAAGGATACAGAATAATACTGATACAGCTACAGCTAGCATAGAGACCGGTATGAGACCGAAGGATACAGAATAATACTGATACAGCTACAGGTAACATACAGACCAGTACGAGACCGAAGGATACAGAATAATACAGATACAGCTACAGCTAACATACAGATGGTACAAGAACGAAGGATACAGAATAATACTGATACAGCTAAAGGTAACATACAGACGGGTACGAGACCGAAGGATACAGAATAATACTCATACAGCTACAGCTAGCATAGAGACCGGTACGAGACCGAAGGATACAGAATAATACTGATACAGCTACAGGTAACATACAGACCGGTACGAGACCGAAGGATACAGAATAATACTGATACAGCTACAGCTAGCATAGAGACCGGTATGAGACTGAAGGATACAGAATAATACTGATACAGCTACAGGTAACATACAGACCAGTACGAGACCGAAGGATACAGAATAATACTGATACAGCTACAGCTAACATAGAGACTGGTACGAGACCGAAGGATACAGAATAATACAGATACAGCTACAGGTAACATAGACACTGGTACGAGACCGAAGGATACAGAATAATACTGATACAGCTACAGGTAACATACAGACCGGTACGAGACCGAAGGATACAGAATAATACTGATACAGCTACAGGTAACATACAGACCAGTACGAGACCAAAGGATACAGAATAATACTGATACAGCTACAGGTAACATACAGACCGGTACAAGACCGAAGAATACAGAATAATACTGATACAGCTACAGGTAACATAGAGACCGGTGCAAGACTGAAGGATACAGAATAATACTGATACAGTTACACCTAACACAGAGAGTGGTACGAGACTGAAGGATACAGAATAATACAGATACAGCTACAGGTAATATAGAGAGCAGTATGAGACCGAAGGATACAAAATAATACCGATACAGCTACACCTAACATAGAGAGTGGTACGAGACTGAAGGATACAGAATAATACAGATACAGCTACAGCTAACATAGAGTGTGGTACGAGACTGAAGGACACAGAATAATACTGATACAGCTACAGGTAATATAGAGACCGGTACGAGACTGAAGGATACAGAATAATACTGATACAACTACAGGTAACATACAGACCGGTACAAGACCGAAGGATAGAGAATAATACTGATATAGCTACAGCTAACATAGAGACTGGTACAAGACCAAAGGATACAGCCTTTCACTTGCCGATTTTTTGAAGTCTCCCACTCCCAGTAAAGCAGCAACTCCCATACAGAGCATGATCTCGCAGCTGATAAAGAAAGAGACAAAAGCTTATAACATAATTGAAACTCGTGAATCTATAGTCATGAACCTATCAGAGGTTACTCTGACTGCAGCACTGATTTCTATATTGAACAAAGGACTTTTCTTTATTCCAGCGTTAAGATCAAGATTAAGTGAATTCACACTATATATTAAATGTTTTGGTAGGAACATTAATTTGAAATATAGTTTCGGGAACTCACATAATAAACAGCTTTGCAATAATTTAAAACAAGTGAATGTTTATATGCCACCATCTCTCCCAATTGTAGAGACTTTCCTACGTGCTTGTGAGACTGATGTGACTAAATTGTGCCTTGGTGGAAGTGACAGACATAATTTTTACATCTTAAGCTCTCAAGAAATGAAAGCTTTACATGAGCTAATGCAGAATAGAAAATGTCATTATTAGACCAGCTGACAAGGGAGAAATGATTGTAGTAATGGCTTCTCAGGATTATTATGATAGGATGCCTAAAATGTTGAATGACCAGACCACTTATCTGAAACTAAATAAATGGGAACTGAAGGGTTTTGAGCAAAGAGTGAATAATGCCTTAATATGAGCTATTTGTGACAAGACACATTTCTGAAGCTTTATATGAGTATCTAAGAGTAGAACATCCAACCATTCTGATAATCACTGGTCTACCAAAGATCCATAAGAACAGAAATGACCCACCCCTACATCCTATAGTATCAGGAAGGGGTTGGCTTACGGAACCAACATCCATTTTTGTGGACAGCCAGTTGAAGGTAGCATTATCAAAGGTGAAGACTGTTTTGAGAGACACATCACAATTTTTATAGCTTCTGCACAAATGTGTAGTCAATTTGCCTTACAGACAAGGTCTTATTATGGTGGCTCTAGATGTTAGAAGTCTCTTTACAGTAATCCCGAATGAGTATGGTATTAAGTCTATTCATAAGATACTGAGCAGACAGATTTTTGATGGATTTACCATCTCAAAGTTATGCTCTTTACTGAAAATAATTCTGGACAATAATGTTTTTGTATGAAAATGTTCATTACTGGGAGAAATGGGGAGTAGCCATTTTATATTGTATGCTAACAGTTACACAGATTTGATCATAGCTCAATGGGAAGAATAATTTGTGTTCAACAACAATGTCTGGAGAGACCATATTACTTATTATGGTAGATTTGTTGATGATGTGTTTGTTCTATGGAAAAGCTCTGAGTCGGAATTTCTAAGATTTGTGGGATATCTTGGCTCTGTTACCTTGGTTTTAGAATGTGATCTTCAGTATTTCAATAAGGACATACATTCCCTTGATGTTACTGATTTACTAGATGGAGATGGTAAGTTTGACACATGGATGCATAGAAAAGAAGGCTGCCATAATCACATCTTGCATAGAACCAGCATGCATCTGACACACATTTACTCTCAAATAACTAAAGGACAGTTTTTCCATGTTTCTATGTTGTGCACTGATAACAGAACACAAAGGAAAGAGTCAGAATGGATAAAGGAAAGTCTGATGGCTCAAGGCTATAAGAACCTCGAGATCCATCAAGGGCAATTGAGAGCCAAAGAACAAAGAAGAATGAGAGGGAGACCATGTTTTTCAGCAGGGCCGAGGCAGGACCACAGTGATGAAATGCTGAATGAGAGAATTGCTGTGAGATGTTTGCTGACTTATAGCAATGATATTTCAGCAGTATGCCAGATTGTTAAGGACAACTAGGAGATTTTGATGACAGACGAGGCTGTCAGATCCATAGTAGGAGTAACCCCAAGGTTTACCTTTTAAGAACAAACTGAACTTGAAGAGACTCTTATGCCAGAAAGAAACATCTGCTGTATCTCCAGATTTGGCACCTTTCCCTGTAAAAGATGCAAGGCATTACCCATATATATAGACAACAATAACTATTTTAAACATCCAGTTAATGGCCATGAATACAAACTGAGGACCTATGTCGATTGCAATATGAAGAATATTATGTATATAGCTAGATGTGATAGCTTCACAGCATTCTATGTAGGAAAAACCAATAGACAGTTTAAAGAAAGAACATTACGTCATTATAGTGACATTAGGCTGGCCGTAGAAACAAATGCATTAGCACATCACATACAGCAACATCCTGGACATAAGTTCTTCTTTTTATCCATGTAAAAGACCCATGTTAGTGCTAGAAGAGGTGATGTAGTGAGCAAAACTAAAATAGCAGAACCCAAATGGATTGCAGACTTGCAAGCTGATAGGAACCCCGGACATAATGATGTGGTTCCTGTAAAGCCGGTGTTAAGAGGCAGAAATCTAAGGAAATGATTTCATTGGATCAGTCATTCAATAAGAAATGGGTGTGTTTTGCTAACCAACAGGATCTTCTGTTGGTCTGAAGACAGAGATGTTTTGCTGCTATACTGTGATTTTATTGTTTATTTTATTTTATTTTACGTTTGTTAACGGGATAGAGTCTGGCTGGGCAAGTAGCCCATTTTCTGTGGAGACTCAGGGAGATAAGCTCCATAACAATAGCGCAAAAAAATTACAAAACTTTTTGAAAGATTTTCAAACAATATCCAAAAAAGTTTGACAGTTGTCAGCAATCACAATTTACAAAATGGCGAATGTAAAACAGAAAACATTACATTTCTTAAGCCTTATTACAAACAGTAATATGAATCTAATTAGAAATATAACTAAAACCCATTGTGACATTTTCATTTTGTAGAAGTAAGACAAGAAGATAGCAGAATAGAAAACATTTGATCGAAGGCATGAGAAACTAGCCAGGAGTATTACAGTAGCATAGCCATTGTTGAGTAAGGTATTCCTTTAGGAGTTTTTTGAAGCTATGATGATTTGTGTTTTGTAGGATATTCTGGGGTAATAGGTTCCACCTTTTTGTTTACTTTGAAGGAGAAGAGAGAGTCACCAAAGTAATTATGGGACTTTATAACCTTGAGTGTAAGTTTGTCAGATGATCTATGGGTCCTGGGGTTGGTATTTAGTTGCACTAGGTTGGACAGTGCAGGGCGGTTCTCAGGTTTATGGGTAATAGAGTGGACAATGGTGAGCTGATTGAGCAATAATAGATTGGGAAATTCAAGCCAGTGTAGCTTCTGAAGAGCAATGCAATGATGGGTCCTGTTGGGTATATTAGCAGCAAATGTTGCTATTTTGTTACAGCAGGAATCAGGTAGATGTAAATCAGTCTTGTGCAGGTTAGAGAAAAGTTGAGAACAGCAGAGAAGAGTAGATAGGAGGTGGGATCTGGCTGTGGCTAGTCTGGCATTTTGAGTAAGGTAAGGTTTGGCCCTATATAGAGCACCAAGTTTGATGTGAACTTTCTTTATTGTGAGTGATATGTGTTTACTGAATATTAGGTTGTTCTCTATCATGACTCCAAGTAGTTTTGTTTGGTTAACTGGTTCTATTATTCTGTCATTAGTGGAGTAGATGGAGAGAGGAGGTGGTCTTGCTTTGGATTTCTTGTTAGAGAAGATCATCAATTTTGTTTTGTTTGGGTTTAGGATGAGTTGAAGTTCATTTCGGTAATTTTCAATATCTAGAAACGACGTTTGACATTTATCTTGGAGTTCTTGGGGTGTGGGAGCAGAGCAAATAAGAGTAGCATCGTCAGCATATTGAATAGTAGAAGCAGATTTAGTGGCAGTGTTTAGACTATTTGTGAATATAATAAAAAGGAGAGGGCCAAGGATGGAACCCTGAGGAACCCCAACAGAGACTGGGAGGAGTGTGGAGAGTCTATTTTCCCATTTAGTTGCCTGTTGTCGATTAGTAAGGTAGCTAGAGAACCAGTTGAGAGCTGTAGAGTTGAGAATGAAGGAGGCTAGATTGTTGAGTAGAAGTTGGTGGGATACCATATCAGAAGCTTTGGACATATCAAGTAATATAGTAGAAACTAGTTGTCCATTGTTTTTGAGGAGGTTGATGTAGTTATTAAACCTTATGAGTGCTGTAGATGTACTGTGTTTTGGGTGGAAGCCATGCTGTGACCTAGATAACAGGTCATTTGTAGTGAGGTGGTCTAGGAGCTGCTCATGGATACATTTCTCTAAGATCTTGGCTAGGGGTGAGAGAATGGCAATGGGCCAATAATTAGGGAGATCTTTAGATGGGCCTCCCTTGTGGAGGGGATTGTATGGGATACTTGCCATAGTATGGGGACATATTGTTCTGCGATGGAATGATTGATTAGGCCATATACGGGACAGACGATGGAGCTTGCAGCAGTTTCTAAGAAGTCATTAGTGTGTTGGTCAGCTGCTAGACAGGTAGGTTTTAGTTATGATAGGAGTTTTTGATATAAGAGGTTTGTGTGGGTTTAAAAGAGAAGTAGCTGGGTTTAGAGTTAGTGGAGGTAGGCACTGTAAGGGGCTGGTTAGATTTGTTGTTGTTTAAAAGTGAGGTGACAGTTGTGATGAAATGAGAGTTAAGCTGGGATGCTATACATTTATTTATTTTATTTATTTATTTAACATTTGTTGACCGGGAATGTCCGACTAGGTTCCACAGATCCTGTTTTCAGCGGAGGCCCGGGGAGAAATGCTCCAGAAGCATTTGTTGTAGATGATGCAGGGGTAGAGATGTTGCCAGGGTTGAGGAGGTAGTTAAGGTTTTGCCAACATTTTGGTGGGTTATTTATGTGTTTTTGCTGACAAGCTAGAAAATAAGACATTTTGTCAGATAATATTTGCTTCTTAGTTTGATTTCTTAGTTGTTTGTAAGAGGTGTGGTTTTCTGAGGTTTTGGAGGTTTCATAAGGAGTCCAGGCTCTGTCCCTTTGTTTAATAAGAGATTTAGCATATTTGGTTATCCAAGGCAGGTTTTTGGCTTTGGAGCAATTTTTTCTTGTTGGAGTGAGGTTATTAAGGATGTTGAGGAAGGTATCATTAAATATTGTACAGCTTGGTCTAGGTGGAGTGATTTTAGAGGTGACCAGTTGCAGTTTTGAAGTAGGGAATTTAAGATGGTAGGGGAAACATTTATTTTGTTGCATATGCATTTGAAAATGACATTACGGGGGGAGTGAATGTGTTTCCTTAGTAGAAAGGTAGGGGAGTGATCACTGAAAGAATCGGAGAGGCACCCGGCCTGGTGGGCAGAGTTGGGCTTATTGGTTAGTATTCAGTCTAGAATATATTCTTTCTTGGTGTGTTTATCGATTCTAGTGAGGAAGTTTATAGTTTGGGTGAATTTGAATAGATTGAAAAAATTGAAGAGGTTGTCAGATGAGCAGGATATCCAGACCAAGTTGAAATCACCCAGCACTACAGTTTCTTGGTTGAAAGTAGAGAATGCCCAAGATAGAAGACTTTCAGTGGTAGGTAGATTATTTCCTGGTGGTAGGTAGGAGGCAATAATTATGATAGTTTTATGTGGATTTACATCAAATCAGGTAGTTAGAATTTCTGCTTCTGATAGAGCAATAAGACAATAATAATACTGATAAGATAGATTTATTTGTTTACGTGTGCTGGATTTTACTTGTATTAAAATATTAGGTGCTGATACTCATTCTGGAATTATAAGAGCCTCTCTCTGTGGAGGAACAGCAGTTTATTTTTAATTCTATTTCTGTTTTACACAGCTTTTCCTTAGAGAGCCAATATGTGTTTTGTTTGTTTGATCTCTTGGTGTATCTTGTGGAGTAAGGTCTGCAATCCATGATCTCCTATCTCATGATGTATGGTCCATGATCCATATTCTCCTTCCTCGTGGTATATGGTCTGTGATCCATGTTCTCCTATCTTGTTGTGTATGGTCTGTGATCCATGTTCTCCTATCTTGTTGTGTATGGTCTGTGATCCATGTTATCCTATCTCATGGTGTATGGTCTGTGATCCTTGTTCTCCTATCTCATGGTGTATGGTCTGTAATCCATGTTCTCCTCTATCATGGTTTATGGTCTATGATCTATATTCTCCTATCCCAAGGTGTATAGTCTGTGATCCATGTTCTCCTATACCATGGTGTATTGTCTGGGGTCCATGTTCTCCTCTCTCATGTTATATGGTCTGTAATCCATGTTATCTTACTCCATGGTGTATGGTCTGTTATCCATGTTCTCCTATCTCATGGTGTATGGTCTGTTATCCATGTACACCTATCTCATGGTGTATGGTCTGTGATCCATATTTTCCTGTCTTGTGGTGTATAGTCTGTGATCCGTGTTCTCCTATTTCATAGTGTATGGTCTGTGACACATGTTCTACTCTCTCATGCTGTATGATCTGTGATCCAAATTCTCCTGTCTCATGGTTTATGGTCTGTGATCGATGTTCTCCTCTCTCATGGTGTATGGTCTGTGATCCATATTCTCCTCTCTCATGGTGCATGTTCTATAATCTATGTTCTCCTATCCCATAATGTATGGTCTGTGATCCATGTTCTCCTCTCTCATTGTGTATGGTCTGTGATCCATGTTATCTTAAATCCTGGTGTATAGTATGTGATCCATGTTCTCCTATCCCATGGTGTATTGTCTGTGATCCATGTTCTCCTCTCTCATGTTATATGGTTTGTGATCCATGTTATCTTACCTCATGGTGTATGGTCTGTTATCCATGTTCTCCTATCTCATGGTGCATGGTCTGTTATCCATCTGCACCTATCTCGTGGTGTATGGTCTGTGATCCATATTGTCCTGTCTCGTGGTGTATAGTCTGTGATTCGTGTTCTCCTATCTCATGGTGTATGGTCTATGACACATATTCTACTCTCTCATGCTGTATGATCTGTGATCCAAGTTCTCCTATCTCATGGTTTATGGTCTGTGATCAATGTTCTCCTCTCTCATAGTGTATCATCTGTGATCCATATTTTCCTCTCTCATGGTGTATGGTCTATAATCTATGTTCTCCTATCCCATGGTGTATGATCTGTGATCCATGTTCTCTTATCTCATGGTGTATGGTCTGTGTTCTCCTCTCTCATAATGTAACGTCTGTGATCCATGTTCTCCTCTCTCATGGTGTATGGTCTGTGATCCATGTTCTCCTATCTCATGGTGTAGGGTCTGTGATCCATGTTCTCCTAGCTCATGGTGTATAATCTGTGGTCTGTGTTCTGTTATCTCATGGTGCATGATCTGTGATCCCTGTTCTCTTATCAATGGGTATATGGTCTCTGATCCCTGTTCTCCGATCTCACGGTGCATGGTCTGTGATCTGTGTTCTCCTGTTCTCTTATTTCAGGGTGTATGGTCTCTGATCCCTGTTCTCCTATTTCAGGATGTATGGTCTGTGATCCATATTCTCTTATCTCATGGTGTGTGGTCTGTGATCCATGTTCTCCTATCTCATGGTGTATGGTCTTTGATCAATGTTATCCTATCCTTTGGTGCATGGTGTGTGGTCTGTGTTCTCTGATCTCATGGTGTGTAGTCTGTGATCCATGTTCTGCTATCTCATGGTGTATGGTCTGTGGTCCATATTCTCCTATCTCATGGTGTATGGTCTGTGATCTATGTTATCCTGTCTCATGGTGTATGGTCTGTGATCCATGTTCTTTTATCTAATAGTATATGGTCTGTGATCCAAGTTCTACTATCTCATGATAGATGGTCTGGGATCCATGCTCTCCAATCTCATGGTGTATGGCCTGTGATCCATGTTCTCCTATCTCATGTTGTATGGTCTGTAATCCATGTTTTCCTATCTCATGGTGTATGATTTGTAGTCCAAGTTCTCCTATCTCATGGTGTATGGTCTGTGATCAATGTTCTCAAATATCAAGGTATATGGCCTGTTATGCAGCTACTCCTTTCTCATGGTATATGGTCTGTGATGCATATTCTCCTATCCCATGGTGTGTGGTTTGTGATTCATGTTCTGCTATTCATGGTGTATGGTCTATGATCAATGATCTCCTATGTAATAGTGTATGGTCTGTGATCCATGTTCTCCTATCTCATGGTGTATGGTCCATGATCCATGTTCTCCTATTCATGGTGTATGGTCTGTGATCCATGTTTTCCTATCTCATGGTGTGTGGTCTGTGACCCATGTTCTGCTATCTCATTGTGTATGGTTTGTGATCCATGTTCTCCTATCTCATGGTGTATGGTCTGTGACCCATGTTCTCCTATCTCATGGTGTGTGGTCTGTGATCCATGTTCTCCATTCTCATGGTATACAGTTGAAATCTGTGTTCTCCTATCTTATGGTGTGTGGTCTGTGATCCATGTTCTCCTGTCTCATGGTGTACGATCTGTGATCCATATTCTCCTATTTCATGGTGTATGGTCTGTGATCCATGTTTTCCTATCTCATGGTTAATGGTCTGTGATCCATGTTCTGCTATTTCATGGTGTATGGTCTGTGTTCTCCTATCTCTTGGTGTATTGTGTGTGATCTGTGTTCTCCTATCTCTTGGTGTGTGGTCTGTGATCTATGTTCTCCTGTCTCATGGTGTATAATCTATGATCCATATTCTCCTACTTCATGGTGTATGATCTGTGATCCATATTCTCCTATTTCATAGTGTATGGTCTGTGATCCATGTTTTCCTATCTCATGGTTAATGGTCTGCAATCCATGTTCTGCTATTTCATGGTGTATGGTCTGTGTTCTCCTATCTCTTGGTGTATTGTGTGTGATCTGTGTTCTCCTATGTCTTGGTGTGTGGTCTGTGATCTATGTTCTCCTGTCTCATGTTGTATGATCTGTGAGCCATATTATCCTACTTCATGGTGTATGATCTGTGATCCATGTTCTTTTATCTCGTGGTGTATGGTCTGTGTTCCATGTTCTCCTGTCTCATGGTGTATGGTCTGTGATCCATGTTCTCCTATCTCATGGTGTATGATCTGTGATCCATGTTCTCCTACCTCATGGTGCATGGTCTGTAATCTGTTCTCTGATCTCATGGTGTGTGGTCTGTGATCCATGTTCTCTTATCGCATGGTGTATGGTCTATGATCTATATTCTCCTGTCTCATAGTGTATGGTCTGTGATCTATGTTCTCCTATCTCATGGTGTATGATATGAGATCTGTGTTCTCCTGTCTCATAGTGTATGGTCTGTGATATATCTTCCCCTATTCATGGTATATGGTCTGAGATCCATGTTCTCGTATCTCATGGTGTATGGTCTGTGATCCATGTTCTCCTAATCTATGGTGTATAGGCTGTCATCCATGTTCTGCTATCTCATGTATGATCTGTGGTCTCTGTTCTCCTATCACATGATGTATGGTCTGTGATCCATGTTCTCCTATCTCATGGTGTATGGTCTGTGATTCGTGTTCTCCTATCTCATGGTGTGTAGTCTGTGACCCATCTTCCACTTTCTTATGGTGTATGGTCTGTGATCCATGTTCTCCTTTCTCACGGTGTATTGTCCGTTATCCGTGTTCTCCTGTCTCATGGTGTGCAGTCTGTGATCCATGTTCTGCTATCTCATGGTGTATGGTCTGTGATTCATGTTATCCTATCTCATGGTGTATGGTATGTGATCCATGTTCTCCTATCTCATGGTGTATGGTCTGTGATCCATGTTCCCCTATTTCATGGTGTATGGCCTGTGATCCATGTTCTCCTATCTCATGATGTATGGTCTGTGATCCATGTTCTCCTATCTCATGGTGTATCGTCTGTGATCCATGTTCTCCTGTCTCATGATGTGTGTTCTGTGATCCATGTTCTCCTTTCTCATGGTGTACAGTTGTGATCCATGTTCTCCTGACTCATGGTGTGTGGGATGTGATCCATGTTCTCTTATCTCATGGTGTATTGCCTGTGATCCTTGTTCTCCTCTCTCATGGTGTGTGCTCTGTGATCCATGTTCTCCGGTCTCTTGGTGTATGATCTATAATCCACATTCTAGTAATTCATGGGGTATGGTGTGTGATCCATGTTCTTTTATGTCATGGTTTGTGGTCTGTGATCCATGTTTTGCTATTTCGTGGTGTATGGTCTGCAGTCTGTGTTCTCCTACCGCATGGTGTATTGACTGTGATCCGTGTTCTCCTATCTCATGGAGTGTGGTCTGTGATCCTTGTTCTTCTGTCTTGTGGTGTATAGTCTGTTATCCGTGTTCTTCTATCTCATGGTTTATAGTCTGTGATCCATGTTCTCCTCTCTCATGGTGTATGGTCTATGATCTATATTCTCATATCCCATGGTGTATGGTCTGTGATCCGTGTTCTCCTATCTCATTCTGTATGGTCTGTGATCCATGTTGTCTTACATCCTGGTGTATGGTCCATGATCCATATTCTCCTATCATATGGTGTATGGTCTGTGATCCATGTTCTCCTCACTCATGTTATATGGTCTGTGATCCATGTTATCTTGCCTCATGGAGTATAGTCTGTGGTCTGTGTTCTCCTCTCTCATGGTGTACAGTCTGTGATCCATGTTCTCCTCTCTCAAGGTGTATGGTCTGTGATCCATGTTCTCTTATCTCATGGTGTATGGTCTGTGATCCGTGTTCTCCTGTCTCATGGAGTATGGTCTTTGATCCATGTTCTCCTATCTCATGGTGTATAATCTGTGGTCCGTGTTCTCTTATCTCATGGTGTATGATCTGTGATCCCTGTTCTCTTATCTCAAGGTGTATGGTCTCTGATCCCTGTTCTCCTATCTCATGGCGCATGGTCTGTGATCTGTGTTCTCCCATCTCATGGTGTATGATCTGTGATCCATGTTCTCTTATCTCAGGGTGTATGGTCTGTGATCCCTGTTCTCCTATCCCATGGTGCATGGTCTGTGATCTGTGCTCTCCTACCTCATGGTGTATGGTCTGTGATCCATGTTCTTCTGTCTCATGGTGTATGGTCTGTGATCCATATTCTCCTATCTCATGGTGTATTGTCTGTGATCCGTGATCTCCTATCTCATGGGGTATGGTCTGTGATCCATGTTTTCCAAACTCATGGAGTATATTCTGTGCTCCATGTTCTCCTGTCTCATTGTGTATGATCTGTGATCCATAGTCTCCTATTTCATGGTGTATGGTTAGGGATCCATGTTCTCTTATCTCATGGTGTAGGGTCCGTGATCCATGTTCGCCTATCTCATAGTTTGTGGTCTGTGATCCATGTTCTCCTATCTCATGGTGTATGTTCCTTGATCCATGTTCTACTCTCTCATGCTGTATGGTCTGTGATCTATGTTTTCCTATCTCATGATGTATGGTTTGTGATCCATATTCTCATCTCTTATGGTGTATAGTCTGTGATCCAGGTTCTGCTATCTCATGGTGTTTGGCCTGTGATCGATGTTCACCTATTTTTGGTGTATGGTCTGCAATCCATGTTCTCCTGTCTCATGGTGTATGGTCTTTGATCCATGTTCTCCTATCTCATAGTGTATAGTCTGTGGTCCATGTTCTCTTATCTCATGGTGTATGATCTGTAATCCCTGTTCTCTTATTTCAGGGTGTATGGTCTCTGATCCCTTTTCTCCTATCCCATGGTGCATGGTCTGTGATCTGTGCTCTCCTACCTCATGGTGTATGGTCTGTGATCCATGTTCTTCTGTCTCATGGTGTATGGTCTGATATCCATATTCTTCTATCTCATGGTGTATTGTCTGTGATCCGTGATCTCCTATCTCATGGGGTATGGTCTGTGATCCTTGTTTTCCAAAATCATGGAGTATATTCTGTAATCCATGTTCTCCTGTCTCATTATGTATGATCTATGATCCATAGTCTCCCATTTCATGGTTTATGGTTAGGGATCCATGTTCTCCTATCTCATGGTGTAGGGTCTGTGATCCATGTTCTCCTATCTCATAGTTTGTGGTCTGTGATCCATGTTCTCCTATCTGATGGTGTATGTTCCTTGATCCATGTTCTCCTGTCTCATGGTGTATGGTTTGTGATCCATGTTCTCTTATCTCATGGTGTATGTTCTGTGATCCATGTTCTCCTCACTCATGTTATATGGTCTGTGATCCATGTTATCTTGCCTCATGGAGTATAGTCTGTGGTCTGTGTTCTCCTCTCCCATGGTGTACAGTCTGTGATCCATGTTCTCCTCTCTCAAGGTGTATGGTCTGTGATCCATGTTCCCTTATCTCAGGGTGTATGGTCTCTGATCCCTGTTCTCCTATCTCATGGTGCATGGTCTGTGATCTGTGTTCTCTCATCTCATGGTGTATGATCTGTGATCCCTGTTCTCTTATCTCAGGGTGTATGGTCTGTAATCCCTGTTCTCCTATCCCATGGTGCATGGTCTGTGATCTGTGCTCTCCTACCTCATGGTGTATGGTCTGTGATCCATGTTCTCCTGTCTCATGGTGTATGGTCTGTGATCCATATTCTCCTATCTCATGGTGTATTGTCTGTGATCCGTGATCTCCTATCTCATGGGGAATGGTCTGTGATCCATGTTTTCCAAACTCATGGAGTATATTCTGTGTTCCATGTTCTCCTGTCTCATTGTGTATGATCTGTGATCCATAGTCTCCTATTTCATGGTGTATGGTTAGGGATCCATGTTCTCCTATCTCATGGTGTAGGGTCCGTGATCCATGTTCGCCTATCTCATAGTTTGTGGTCTGTGATCCATGTTCTCCTATCTCATGGTGTATGTTCCTTGATCCATGTTCTACTCTCTCATGCTGTATGGTCTGTGATCTATGTTTTCCTATCTCATGATGTATGGTTTGTGATCCATATTCTCATCTCTTATGGTGTATGGTCTGTGATCCATGTTCTGCTATCTCATGGTGTTTGGCCTGTGATTGATGTTCTCCTATTTTTGGTGTATGGTCTGCAATCCATGTTCTCCTGTCTCATGGTGTATGGTCTTTGATCCATGTTCTCCTATCTCATGGTGTATAGTCTGTGGTCCATGTTCTCTTATCTCATGGTGTATGATCTGTGATCCCTGTTCTCTTATCTCAGGGTGTATGGTCTCTGATCCCTTTTCTCCTATCCCATGGTGCATGGTCTGTGATCTGTGCTCTCCTACCTCATGGTGTATGGTCTGTGATCCATGTTCTCCTGTCTCATGGTGTATGGTCTGTGATCCATATTCTCCTATCTCATGGTGTATTGTCTGTGATCCGTGATCTCCTATCTCATGGGATATGGTCTGTGATCCTTTTTTTTTCCAAAATCATGGAGTATATTCTGTGATCCATGTTCTCCTGTCTCATTGTGTATGATCTGTGATCCATAGTCTCCCATTTCATGGTGTATGTTCCTTGATCCATGTTCTCCTTTCTCATGGTATATGGTCTATGATCCATGTTCTCCTTTCTCATGGTATATGGTCTGTGATACATGTTCTTCTATCTTGTTGTGTATGGTCTGTGATCCATGTTCTCCTATCACGTGGTGTATGGTCTGTGATCTATGTTTTCCTATCTCATACTGTATGCTCTGTGATCCTTGTTCTCCTATCGCTGGGTGTATGCATTGTGATCTGTGTTCTCCTATCTCATGGTGTATAGTTTGTGAGCCACGTTCTCCTATCCCATGTTGTATGGTCTGTGATCCATGTGCACCTATCTCGTGGTGTATGGTTTGTGATCCATGTTCTCCTATTTCATGGTGTATGGTCTGTGATCCATGTTCTCCTGTCTCATGGTGTAATGTTTGTCATCCATTATCTCCTATGTCATGGTGCATGGTCTATGATCCATGTGCACCTATCTCATGGTGTATGGTCTGTGATCCATGTTGTCCTGTCTTGTGGTGTAGTCTGTGACCCGTGTTCTTCTATCTCATGTGGTATGGTCTGTGACACATGTTCTACTCTCTCGTGCTGTATGATCTGTGATCCATGTTCTCTTATCTCATGGTTTATGGTCTGTGCTCCATGTTCTCCTCTCTCATGGTGTCTGGTCTGTGATCCATATTCTCCTCTCTCATGGTGTATGGTCTCTAATCTATGTTCTCCTATCCCATGGTGTATGGTCTGTGATCCATGTTTTCCTTTCTCATTGTGTATAGTCTGTGATCCATGTTCTCTTACATCCTGGTGTATGGTCTGTGATCCATTTTCTCCTATCCCATGGTGTATGGTCTGTGATCCATGTTCTCCTCTCTTACGTTATATGATCTGTGATCCATGGTCTCTTACCTCATGGTGTTTGACCTGTGTTCTCCTATCTCATGATGTATGATCTGGAATCCCTGTTCTCTTATCTCAGGGTGTATGGTCTCTGATCCCTGTTCTCCTATTTCATGGTGTATGGTCTGTGATCCATGTTCTCCTGTTTCATGGGGTATGATCTGTGATCCATGTTCTCCTATCTCATGGTGTATGGTCTGTGATCAATATTATCCTATCTCTTGGTGTATGGTGTGTGATCTATGTTCTGCAATCTCATGGTGTGTGGTCTGTGATGCATGTTCTGCAATAACATGCTGTTTGGTCTGTGGTCCATGTTCTCCTATCTGATGGTGTACGGTCTGTGATCCATGTTCTCCTATCTCATGTTGTATGGTCTGTTATCCATGTTCTTATATCTCATAGTGTATGGTCTGTGATCCGTGTTCTTCTATCTCATGGTGTATGGTCTTTGATCCATGTTCTCATATCTCATGGTGTATGTTTTGTGATACCTGTTCTCCTATCTTATGGTGTATCGTCTGTGATGCAGGTTCTCCTTTCTCATGGTATATGGTCTGTAATGCATATTCTCCTATCTCATGGGGTGTGGTCTTTGATCCATTTTCTGCTACTCATGGTGTATGGTCTGTGATCCATGATCTCCTGTGTTAAAGTGTATGTTCTTTGATCCATGTTCTCCTGTCTCATAGTGTATTGTCTGTGATCCATGTTCTCATATTGCATGGTGTATGGTCCACGATCCATGTTCTCCTATCCATTGTGTACGGTCTGTGATCCATGTTCTCCTATCTCATGGTGTATGGTCTGTGTTCCATGTTCTCCTTTCCCATGGTGTATGACCTGTGATCCATATTCTCCTATTTAATGGTGTATGGTCTGAGATCCATGTTCTCCTATCTCATGGTTTATGGTCTTTGATCCATGTTCTGCTATTTAATGGTGTATGGTCTGTGATCTGTGTTCTCCTATCTCATGGTGTATTGTTTGTGGTCTGTGTTCTCCTATCTCATGGTGTATTGTCTGTGATCTGTGTTCTCCTATCTCATGGTGTATGGTCTGTGATCCATGTTCTCCTATCTCATGGTGTATGGTCTGTGATCCATGTCCTCCTATCGCATGGTGTATGGTCAGTAATATATGTTCTCCTATCTCATGGTGTATGGTCTGTGATCCATGTTCTCCTATCTCATGGTGTATGGTGTGTGATCCATGTCCTCCTATCGCATGGTGTATGGTCTGTGATCTGTGTTCTCCTATCTCATGGTGTATGGTCTGTGATCCATGTTCTCCTATCTCATGGTGTATGGTCAGTAATATATGTCCTCCTATCGCATGGTGTATGGTCTGTGATCTATGTCCTCCTATCGCATGGTGTATGGTCTGTGATCCATGTTCTCCTATCTCATGGTGTATGGTCTGTGATCCATGTCCTCCTATCTCATGGTGTATGGTCAGTAATATATGTTCTCCTATCTCATGGTGTATGGTCTGTGATCCATGTCCTCCTACTCATGGTGTATGGTCTGTGATCCATGTTCTCCTATCTCATGGTGTATGTTCTGTGATCCATGTTCTCCTATCGCATGGTGTATGGTCTGTGCTCCATGTCCTCCTATCGCATGGTGTATGGTCTGTGCTCCATGTCCTCCTATCTCATGGTGTATGTTTTGTGCTCCATGTTCTCCTATCTCATGGTGTATGGTCTGTGATCCATGTTCTCCTATCTCATGGTGTACAGTCTGTGATCCATGTTCTCTTATCTCATGGTGTATGGTCTGTGATCCATGTTCTCTATCTCATGGTGTATTGTCTGTGATCCATGTTCTCCTATCTCATGGTGTATGGTCTGAGATCCATGTTCTCCTGTCTCATGGTGTATGATCTGTGATCCATGTTCTCCTATCTCATGGTGTATGGTCTGTGATCCATGTTCTCCTATTCATGGTGTATGGTCTGTGATCCATGTTCTCTTATCTCATGGTGTATGGTCTGCAATCCATGTTCTCCTATCTCATAGTGTATGGTCTGTGATCCATGTTCTCCTATCTCATGGTGTGTGGTCTGTGATCCATGTTCTCCTATCTCATGGTGTATGGTCTGTGATCCATGTTCTCCTTTCCCATGGTGTATGGTCTGTGATCCATGTTCTCCTATCTCATGGTGTATGGTCTGTGATCCATGTTCTCCTATCTCATGGTTTATGATCTTTGATCCATGTTCTGCTATTTCATGGTGTATGGTCTGTGATCCATGTTCTCCTATCTCATGGTGTATGGTCTGTGATCCATGTTCTCCTTTCTCATAGTATATGATCTGTGGTCCATATTCTCCTATTTCATGGTGTATTGTCTGTGATCCATGTTCTTTTATCTCATGGTTTATGGTCTGTGATCCATGTTCTGCTATTTCATAGTGTATGGTCTGTGGTTTGTGTTCTCCTATCTCATGGTGTATTGTCTGTGATATGTGTCCTGTCTCATTATGTGTGGTCTGTGATCCAAGTTCTCCTGTCTCATGGTGTATGGTCTGTGATCCATATTTTCCTATTTCATGGTGTATGCTCTGTGATCCATGTTCTCTTATCTCATGGTGTATGGTCTGTGATCCATGTTCTCCTGTCTCATGGTGTATGGTCTGTGATCCATGTTCTCCTATCTCATGGTGTATTGTCTGTGATCCATGTTATCCTGTCTCATGATGTATGGTCTGTGATCTGTGTTCTCCTATCTCATGGTGTGTGGTCTGTGATCCATGTTCTGCTATCTCATGGTGTATGGTCTGTGATTCATGTTTTCTATCTCATGGTGTATGGTCTGTGATCCATGTTCTCCTATTCTATGGTGTATGGTCTGTGATCCATGTTCTGCTATCTCATGGTGTATGGTCTGTGTTCTCCTATCTCATGGTGTATGGTCTGTGATCTTTGTTATCCTATCTCATGGTGTATGGTCTGTGATCCATGTTCTCCTATCTCATGATATATGGTCTGTGATCCGTGTTCTCTGATCTCATGGTGTATGGTCTGTGATCCATGTTCTCCTGTCTCATGGTGTATTGTCTGTGATCCGTGTTCTCCTATCTCATGGTGTGTGGTCTGTGATCCATGTTCTCCTGTCTCATCGTGTATGATCTGTGATCCATATTCTCCTATTTCATGGTGTATGGTCTGTGATCCATGTTCTCCTATCTCATGGTGTATGGTCTGTGATCCATGTTCTCTTATCTCATGGTGAATGGCCTGTGATCCATGTTCTCCTATCTCATGGTGTATGGTCTGTGATCTGTGTTCTCCTATCTCATGGTGTGTGGTCTGTGATCCATGTTCTGCTATCTCATGGTGTATGGTCTGTGATCCATGTTCTCCTATCTCATGGTGTATGGTCTGTGATCCATATTCTCCTATCTCATGGTGTATGGTCTGTGATCCATGTTCTCCTATCTCATGGTGTATGATATGTGATCCATGTTCTCCTATCTCATGGTGTATGATCTGTTATCCATGTTCTATCTCATGATAAATGATCTGTGATCCATGTTCTCCAGTCTCATGGTGTATGGTCTGTGATCCATGTTCTCCTATCTCATGGTGTATGGTCTGTGATCCATGTTCTGCTATCTCATGGTGTATGGTCTGGGATCCGTGTTCTCCTATCTCATAGTGTATGGCCTGTGACCCATGTTCTATCTTATAGTGTATGGTCTGTGATCCATGATCTCCTATGTCATGGTGTATGGTCTGTGATCCATGTTCTCCTATCTCATGGTGTATGGTCTGTGATCCATGTTCTATCTTATAGTGTATGGTCTGTGATCCATGTTCATCTATCTCATGGTGTATGGTCCATGATCCATGTTCTCCTATTCATGGTGTATGGTCTGTGATCCATGTTCTCCTTTCTAATGGTGTATGGTCTGTGGTCTGTGTTCTCCTATCTTATGGTTTATGGTCTGTGATCCATGTTCTGCTATTTCATAGTGTATGGTCTGTGGTTTCTGTTCTCCTATCTCATGGTGTATGGTCTCTGATCCCTGTTCTCCTATTTCATGGTGTGTGGTCTGTGATCCATGTTCTCCTGTTTCATGGGGTATGGTCTGTGATCCATGTTCTCCTATCTCATGGTGTATGGTCTGTGATCAATATTATCCTATCTCTTGGTGTATGGTGTGTGATCTATGTTCTGCAATCTCATGGTGTGTGGTCTGTGATGCATGTTCTGCAATAACATGGTGTTTGGTCTGTGGTCCATGTTCTCCTATCTGATGGTGTACGGTCTGTGATCCATGTTCTTATATCTCATAGTGTATGGTCTGTGATCCGTGTTCTTCTATCTCATGGGGTGTGGTGTTTGATCCATGTTCTCTTATCTCATGGTGTATGGTTTGTGATACATGTTCTCCTATCTTATGGTGTATGGCCTGTGATGCAGGTTCTCCTTTCTCATGGTATATGGTCTGTAATGCATATTCTCCTATCTCATGGGGTGTGGTCTTTGATCCATGTTCTGCTACTCATGGTGTATGGTCTGTGATCCATGATCTCCTGTGTTAAAGTGTATGTTCTGTGATCCATGTTCTCCTGTCTCATAGTGTATTGTCTGTGATCCATGTTCTCATATTGCATGGTGTATGGTCCACGATCCATGTTCTCCTATCCATTGTGTACGGTCTGTGATCCATGTTCTCCTATCTCATGGTGTATGGTCTGTGTTCCATGTTCTCCTTTCCCATGGTGTATGACCTGTGATCCATATTCTCCTATTTAATGGTGTATGGTCTGAGATCCATGTTTTCCTATCTCATGGTTTATGAACTTTGTCCTATGTTCTGCTATTTAATGGTGTATGGTCTGCAGTCTGTGTTCTCCTATCTCATGGTGTATTGTTTGTGGTCTGTGTTCTCCTATCTCATGGTGTATTGTCTGTGATCTGTGTTCTCCTATCTCATGGTGTGTGGTCTGTGATCCATGTTCTCCTGTTCCATGATGTATGATATGTGATCCATATTCTCCTATTTCATTGTGTATGGTCTGTGATCCTTGTTCTTTTATCTCATGGTGTATGGTCTGTCATCCATGTTCTCCTATCTCATGGAGTATGGTCTGTGATCCATGTTCTCCTATCTCATGGTGTATGGTCTGTGATCTGTGTTCTCCAATCCCATGGTGTGTGGTCTGTGATCCATGTTCTCCTATCTCATGTTGAATGGTCCGTGATCCATGTTCTCCTATCTCATGGTGTATGGTCTTTGATCCATGTTCTCCTATCTCATGGTGTATGGTTTGTGATACATGTTCTCCTATCTTATGGTGTATGGTCTGTGATGCAGGTTCTCCTTTCTCATGGTATATGGTCTGTAATGCATATTCTCCTATCTCATGGGGTGTGGTCTTTGATCCATGTTCTGCTACTCATGGTGTATGGTCTGTGATACATGATCTCCTATGTCAAAGTGAATGTTCTGTGATCAATGTTCTCCTATTTCATGGTGTATCGTCTGTGATCCATGTTCTCATATCGCATGGTGTATGGTCCGCGATCCATGTTCTCCTATTCATGGTGTAAGGTTTGTGATCCATGTTCTCTTATCTCATGGTGTATGGTCTGTGATCCATGTTCTCCTATCTCATTGTGTACAGTTGTGATCAGTGTTCTCTTATCTCATGGTGTGTGGTCGGTGATCCATGTTCATCTATCTCATGGTGTATTGTCTGTGATCCGTGTTCTCGTATCTCATGGTGTGTGGTCTGAGATCCATTTTCTCCTGTCTCATGGTGGATGATCTGTGATCCATATTTTTCTATTTCATGGTGTATGGTCTGTGATCCATGTTCTCCTATTCATGGTGTATGGTCTGTGATCCATGTTCTCTTATCTCATGGTGAATGGCCTGCAATCCATGTTTTCCTTTCTCATAGTGTTTGGTCTGTGATCTGTGTTCTCCTATCTCATGGTTTGTGGTCTGTGATCCATGTTCTGCTATCTCATGGTGTATGGTCTGTGATCCATGTTCTCCTTTCCCATGGTGTATGACCTGTGATCCATGTTCTCCTAATTAATGGTGTATGGTCTGTGGTCCATGTTCTCCTATCTCATGGTTTATGATCTTTGTTCCATGTTCTGCTATTTCATGGTGTATGGTCTGTGGTCTATGTTCTCCTATCTCATGGTGTATTGTCTGTGAGCCATGTTCTCCTTTCTCATAGTATATGATCTGTGGTCCATATTCTCCTATTTCATGGTGTATTGTCTGTGATCCATGTTCTTTTATCTCATGGTTTATTGTCTGTGATCCATGTTCTGCTATTTCATAGTGTATGGTCTGTGGTTTGTGTTCTCCTATCTCATGGTGTATTGTCTATGATATGTGTTGTCCTGTCAAATTATGTGTGGTCTGTGATCCAAGTTCTCCTGTCTCATGGTGTATGTTCTGTGATCCATATTTTTCTATTTCATGGTGTATGCTCTGTGATCCATGTTCTCTTATCTCATGGTGTATGGTCTGTGACCCATGTTCTCCTGTCTCATGGGGTATGGTTTGTTATCCATGTTCTCCTATCTCATGGTGTATTGTCTGTGATCCATGTTATCCTGTCTCATGATGTATGGTCTGTGACCTGTGTTCTCCTATCTCATGGTGCGTGGTCTGTGATTCATGTTCTGCTATCTCATGGTGTATGGTCTGTGATTCATGTTTTCTATCTTATCGTGTATGGTCTGTGATCCATGTTCTCCTATTCTATGGTGTATGGTCTGTGATCCATGTTCTGCTATTTCATGTATGATATGTGGTCTGTGTTCTCCTATCTCATGGTGTATGGTCTGTGATCTTTGTTATCCTATCTCATGGTGCATGGTCTGTGATCCATGTTCTCCTATCTCATGATATACAGTTGTGATCCGTGTTCTCTGATCTCATGGTGTGTGGTCGGTGATCCATGTTCATCTGTCCATGGTGTATTGTCTGTGATCCGTGTTCTCGTATCTCATGGTGTGTGGTCTGAGATCCATTTTCTCCTGTCTCATCGTGGATGATCTGTGATCCATATTTTCCTATTTCATGGTGTATGGTCTGTGATCCATGTTCTCCTATTCATGGTGTATGGTCTGTGATCCATGTTCTCTTATCTCATGGTGAATGGCCTGCAATCCATGCTTTCCTTTCTCATAGTGTTTGGTCTGTGATCTGTGTTCTCCTATCTCATGGTTTGTGGTCTGTGATCCATGTTCTGCTATCTCATGGTGTATGGTCTGTGATCCATGTTCTCCTGTCTCATGGTGTATGATCTGTGATCCATATTCTCTTATTACATGGTGTATGGTCTCTGATCCATGTTCTATTATCTCATTGTGTATGATATGTGATCCATGTTCTCCTATCTCATAGTATATGATCTGTTATCTGCGTTCTCGTATCTCATGATAAATGATCTGTGATCCATGTTCTCCAGTCTCATGTTGTATGGTCTGTGATCCATGTTCTCCTATCTCATGGTTTGTGGTCTGTGATCCATGTTCTGCTATCTCATGGTGTATGGTCTGGGATCCGTGTTCTCCTATCTCATAGTGTATGGTCTGTGATCCATGTTCTATCTTATAGTGTATGGTCTGTGATCCATGATCTTTTATGTCATAGTGTATGGTCTGTGATCCATGTTCTCCTATCTCATGGTGTATGGTTTGTGATCCATGTTCTATCTTATAGTGTATGGTCTGTGATCCATGTTCATCTATCTCATGGTGTATGGTCCATGATCCATGTTCTCCTATTCATGGTGTATGGTCTGTGATCCATGTTCTCCTTTCTAATGGTGTATGGTCTGTGGTCTGTGTTCTCCTATCTTATGGTTTATGGTCTGTGATCCATGTTCTGCTATTTCATAGTGTATGGTCTGTGGTTTCTGTTCTCCTATCTCATGGTGTATTGCCTGTGATATGTGTTGTCCTGTCTAATGATGTGTGGTCTGTGATCCAAGTTCTCCTGTCTCATGGTGTATGTTCTGTGATCCATATTTTCCTATTTCATGGTGTATGCTCTGTGATCCATGTTCTCTTATCTCATGGTGTATGGTCTGTGACCCATGTTCTCCTGTCTCATGGGGTATGGTTTGTGATCCATGTTCTCCTATCTCATGGTGTATTGTCTGTGATCCATGTTATCCTATCTCATGATGTATGGTCTGTGACCTGTGTTCTCCTATCTCATGGTGTGTGGTCTGTGATTCATGTTCTGCTATCTCATGGTGTATGGTCTGTGATTCATGTTTTCTATCTCATCGTGTATGGTATGTGATCCATGTTCTCTTATTCTATGGTGTATGGTCTGTCATCCATGTTCTGCTATTTCATGTATGATATGTGGTCTGTGTTCTCCTATCTCATGGTGTATGGTCTGTGATCCATGTTATCTTATGTCTTGGTCTATGTTCTGTGATCCATGTTCTCCTATCTCATGGTGTATGGTCTGTGATCCATGTTATCCTATCTCATGGTGCATGGTCTGTGATCAATGTTCTCCTATCTCATGGTGTACAGTTGTGATCCGTGTTCTCTTATCTCGTGGTGTGTGGTCAGTGATCCATGTTCACCTATCTCATGGTGTATTGTCTGTGATCCATGTTCTCGTATCTCATGGTGTGTGGTCTGAGATCCATTTTCTCCTGTCTCATGGTGGATGATTTGTGATCCATATTTTCCTATTTCATGGTGTATGGTCTGTGATCTATGCTCTCCTGTCTCATAGTGTATGGTCTGTGATCCATGTTCTCCTTTCTCCTGGTTTATGGTCCATGACCCATGTTCTCCTATTCATGGTGTATGGTCTGTGATCCATGTTCTCTTATCTCATGGTAAATGGCCTGCAATCCATGTTTTCCTTTCTCATAGTGTTTGGTCTGTGATCTGTGTTCTCCTATCTCATGGTTTGTGGTCTGTGATCCATGTTCTGCTATCTCATGGTGTATAGTCTGTGATCCATGTTCTCCTGTCTCGTGGTGTATGATCTGTGATCCATATTCTCTTATTACATGGTGTATGGTCTCTGATCCATGTTCTATTATCTCATTGTGAATGGTATATGATCCGTGTTCTCCTATCTCATAGTATATGATCTGTTATCTGTGTTCTCGTATCTCATGATAAATGATCTGTGATCCATGTTCTCCAGTCTCATGTTGTATGGTCTGTGATCCATGTGCTCCTATCTCATGGTGTATGGTCTGGGATCCGTGTTCTCCTATCTCATGGTGTATGGTCTGTGATCCATGTTCTATCTTATAGTGTATGATCTGTGATCAATGTTCTTCTATCTCATGGTGTATGGTCCATGATCCATGTTCTCCTATTCATGGTGTATGGTCTGTGATCCATGTTCTCCTATCCCATGGTGTATGGTCTGTGATCCATGTTCTCCTTCCTAATGGTGTATGGTCTGTGGTCTGTGCTCTCCTATCTTATGGTTTATGGTCTGTGATCCATGTTCTGCTATTTCATAGTGTATGGTCTGTGGTTTGTGTTCTCCTATCTCATGGTGTATTGTCTGTGATATGTGTTGTCCTGTCTAATGATGCGTGGTCTGTGATCCAAGTCCTCCTGTCTCATGGTGTATGTTCTTTGATCCATATTTTCCTATTTCATGGTATATGCTCTGTGATCCATGTTCTCTTATCTCATGGTGTATGGTCTATGACCCATGTTCTCCTGTCTTATGGGGTATGGTTTGTGATCCATGTTCTCCTATCTCATGGTGTATTGTCTGTGATCCACGTTATCCTATCTCATGATGTATGGTCTGTGACCTGTGTTCTCCTATCTCATGGTGTGTGGTCTGTGATTCATGTTCTGCTATCTCATGGTGTATGGTCTGTGATTCATGTTTTCTATCTTATCGTGTATGGTCTGTGATCCATGTTCTCCTATTCTATGGTGTATGGTCTGTGATCCATGTTCTGCTATTTCATGTATGATATGTGGTCTGTGTTCTCCTATCTCATGGTGTATGGTCTGTGATCCATGTTCTCTTATGTCTTGGTCTATGTTCTGTGATCCATGTTCTCCTATCTCATGATGTATGGTCTGTGATCCATGTTATCTTATCTCATGGTGCATGGTCTGTGATCCATGTTCTCCTATCTCATGGTGTACAGCTGTGATCCGTGTTCTCTTACCTCATGGTGTGTGGTCGGTGATCCATGTTCACCTATCACATGGTGTATTGTCTGTGATCCGTGTTATCGTATCTCATGGTGTGTGGTCTGAGATCCATTTTCTCCTGTCTCATCGTGGATGATCTGTGATCTATATTTTCCTATTTCATGGTGTATGGTCTGTGATCCATGCTCTCCTGTCTCATAGTGTATGGTCTGTGATCCATGTTCTCCTATCTCCTGGTTTATGGTCCATGACCCATGTTCTCATATTCATGGTGTATGGTCTGTGATCCATGTTCTCTTATCTCATGGTGAATGGCCTGCAATCCATGTTTTCCTTTCTCATAGTGTTTGGTCTGTGATCTGTGTTCTCCTATCTCATGGTTTGTGGTCTGTGATCCATGTTCTGCTATCTCATGGTGTATGGTCTGTGATCCATGTTCTCCTGTCTCATGGTGTATGATCTGTGATCCATATTCTCTTATTACATGGTGTATGGTCTCTGATCCATGTTCTATTATCTCATTGTGTATGGTATGTGATCCGTGTTCTCCTATCTCATAGTATATGATCTGTTATCTGTGTTCTCGTATCTCATGATAAATGATCTGTGATCCATGTTCTCCAGTCTCACATTGTATGGTCTGTGATCTATGTGCTCCTATCTCATGGTGTATGGTCTGGGATCCGTGTTCTCCTATCTCATAGTGTATGGTCTGTGATCCATGTTCTCCTATCTCATGGTGTATGGTATGTGATCCATGTTCTATCTTATAGTGTATGGTCTGTGATCCATGTTCTTCTATCTCATGGTGTATGGTCCGTGATCCATGTTCTCCTATTCATGGTGTATGGTCTGTGATCCATGTCCTCCTATCACATGGTGTATGGTCTGTGATCCATGTTCTCCTTTCTAATGGTGTATGGTCTGTGGTCTGTGTTCTCCTATCTCATGGTGTGTGGTCTGTGATCCATGTTCTGCTATCTCATGATGTATGGTCTGTGATCCATGTCCTGCTATTTCATGGTGTATCGCCTGTGGTCTGTGTTCTCCTATCTCATGGTGTGTGGTCTGTGATCCAAGTTCTCCAGTCTCATGGTGTATGATCTGTAATCTATGGGCTCCTATCTCATGGTGTATGGTCTGTAATCTGTGTTTTCCTATCTCATGGTGTATGGTCTGTGATGCAGGTTCTCCTTTCTCATGGTATGTGGTCTGTGTTGCATATTCTCCTATCTCATTGTGAATGGTCTGTGATCCATGTTCTCCTGTCTCATGGTGTATGGTCTGTGATCCATGTGCTCCTATCTCATGGTGTACGGTCTGTAATCCGTGTTCTCCTATCTCATGGTGTATGGTCCGTGATGCAGGTTCTTGTTTCTCATGGTAAGTGGTTTGTGTTGCATATTCTCCTATCTCATTGTGAATGGTCTGTGATCCATGTTCTGCTATTCATAGTGTATGGTCTGTGATCCATGATCTTTTATGTCATAGTGTATGGTCTGTGATACATGTTCTCCTATCTCATGGTGTATGGTTTGTGATCCATGTTCTCCTATCTCATAGTGGTTGGTCTGTGATCCATGTTCTCCTATCTCATGGTGTATGGTCCATGATCCATGTTCTCCTATTCATGGTGTATGGTCTGTGATCCATGTTCTCCTGTCTCATGGTATATGGTCTGTGATCCATGTTCTCCTTTCTCATGGTTTATGGTCTGTAATCTGTGTTCTCCTATCTCTTGGTGTATGGTCTGTGATCTATGTTCTCCTATCTCATGGTGTGTGGTCTGTGATCCATGTTCTCTTTTCTCATGGTGTACAGTTGTGATCCATGTTCTCATATCTCATGGTGTGTGGTCTGTGATACATGTTCTCCTAATTCATGGTGTATTGTCTGTGATCTGTGTTCTCCTATCTCATGGTGTGTGGTCTATGATCCATGTTCTCCTGTCTCATGGTGTATGATCTGTGATCCATATTCTCCTATTACATGGAGTATGGTCTGTGATCCATATTCTCCTATTCATGGTGCATGGTCTGTGATCCATGTTCTCCTATCTCATGATGTATTGTCTGTGATCCATGTTCTTGTTTCTCATGGTGTATGGTCTGTGATCCATGTTCTCCGATCCCATGGTGTATGGCCTGTGATCCATGTTCTCCTATTTCATTGTGTGTGGTCTGTGATCCATGTTCTCCTATCTCTTGGTGTATGGTCTGTGATCCATGTTCTCCTATCTCATGGTGTGTGGTCTGTGATCCATGTTCTCTTTTCTCATGGTGTACAGTTGTGATCCATGTTCTCATATCTCATGGTGTGTGGTCTGTGATACATGTTCTCCTAATTCATGGTGTATTGTCTGTGATCTGTGTTCTCCTATCTCATGGTGTGTGGTCTATGATCCATGTTCTCCTGTCTCATGGTGTATGATCTGTGATCCATATTCTCCTATTACATGGAGTATGGTCTGTGATCCATGTTTTCCTATTCATGGTGCATGGTCTGTGATCCATGTTCTCCTATCTCATGGTGTATGGTCTGTGATCCATGTTCTTGTTTCTCATGGTGTATGGTCTGTGATCCGTGTTCTCTTATCTCATGGTGTATGGTCCATGATCCATGTTCTCCTATTCATGGTGTATGGCCTGTGATCCATGTTCTCCTATTTCATTGTGTGTGGTCTGTGATCCATGTTCTCCTATCTCATGGTGTATGATCTGTGATCCCTGTTCTCCTGTCTCATAGTGTATGGTCTGTGATCCATGTTCTCCTTTCTCATAGTGTATGATCTGTGATCCATATTCTCCTATTTCATCGTGTATGGTATGTGATCAATGTTCTCTTATCTCGTGGTGTATAGTCTGTGATCATGTTCTCCTGTCTCATGGTGCATGGTCTGTGATCCATGTTCTTGTTTCTCATGATGTATGGTCTGTGATCTGTGTTCTCTTATCTCATGGTGTATTGTCCATGATCCATGTTCTCCTATTCATGGTGTATGGTCTGTGATCCATGTTCTCTGATCTCATGGTGTATGGTCTGTGATCCATGTTCTCTGATCTCATGGTGTATGGCCTGTGATCCATGTTCTCCTATCTCATTGTGTGTGGCTTGTTATCCATGTTCTCCTATCTCATGGTGTATGGTTTGTGATCCATGTTCTGCTATCTCATGGTGTATTGTCCATGATCCATGTTCTCGTATTCATGGTGTATGGTCTGTGATCCATGTTCTCTTATCTTGTGGTGTATGGTCTGTGATCCATGTTCTCCTGTCTCATGGTACATGGTCTGTGATCCATGTTCTTGTTTCTCATGGTGTATGGTCTTTGGTCTCTGTTCTCCTTTCTCATGATGTATGGTCTGTGATCCATATTCTCCTATTTCATTTTGTATGGTCTGTGATCCATGTTCTGCTATCTCACGGTGTGTGGTCTGTGATCTATGCTCTCTTTTCTCATGGTGTACAGTTGTGATCTGTGTTCTCCAATCTCATGGTGTGTGGTCTGTGATCCATGTTCTCTTATCTCATGATGTGTGGTCTATGATCCATGATCTCCTAAATAGAGGATACCGTACATCACAGTGGATGTAATAAGCAGTTGATATATACATCCATTTCCCAAACGGCACCATGTTGAGTCTGTGCTGCTGCAGACACTTCCCTTTTTGTGTGGATTTTGAGGTAGAACCACCCAGCACATTTTCTGAAGGAGGGATGAACCTGACAGAGACACAAGGAGACTTTGCAAACTCCACACCTGCATTGGTCAGAATGCAGGGTTGAACCTTATAAATTGTACATGGAAGGCAAACAGATTAATCATTATGACACCCAACCTAAAAGTAAATACATGATGTGTAGTGTTAAATCAGACCTAAAAAAGTACATTCCTCCAAAATAGAGGCAATTGAGTGATCTGCATCGAATAAGCCTTTCAGCGGGCATTTCCATTGAGAATGCACAACACAAATACTGACATATATGCATGTAGGAGACACAGATACTCATGCCCATGACGATACACCACATACACACACAGGCGCACGTGCACACACACACACACACACACACACACACACACACACACACACACACACACACACACACACAGATACACACAAATAAACACACACAAGCACACCCACATACAGACACACACAAAGACTTTCACAGATACACACACACACACACACACATGTACACAAACACATACACACACACACACACACACACACACACACACACACACACACACACACACACACACAGATACACACACATAAACACACACAAGCACAACCACATACAGACGCACACAAAGACTTTCACAGATACACACACACATACACACACACACACACACGCATACACAAACACATGCACACACACACACACACACACACACACACACACACATGCGCATACACAAACACATACCACAGGCGGGCACACACACACACACACACACACACACACACACACACACACACACACATGGATACACATGTACACATTCACAGACACAAATGCACACACACACACACACACACACACACACACACACACGCACACACACACGCACACACACAGATATACACACATATACACACACATAAACACACGCAACCACACCCACATTCAGATACAAACAAAGACTTTTAGAGATACACACACACATATACACAAACACATAGACATACACACACACACACACACACACACACACACACACACACACATATAAATACAGACACACACAAACACATATACACAAACACATGCACACACACACACACGCATACACAAACACATACACACAGACACACACACACACACACACACACACACACACATATATGCATACACACACATACATGCATATGCATACACACGTACACAAATGGATACACATATACACACACACAGACTCAAATACATACACAGACACACACACACACACACACACACACACATAGACATACACACACACACACACAGTCACATACACTCACACACACACACACACACACACACACACACACACACACACACGCATGCACGCACACGCACACACGCACACACGCACAAACACACACACACACACACAGATGCATATACACACATACACACACAGACACGCACAAACACACACCCACACACACACACACACACACACACACACACACACACATAGACACACATACACACATATGTAGATGGATGCAATTCAGATGATAACCTTCTCAAAATGTTGAGCTTTATGTGGTCAAGAACATATGATTGAAGTTTTGAAATATAAGAAAAGTAAGAAACACCAGAAACAGTGTTTATGTGGGGGTTTCCCTCCTGTAACCCCCATGCCATTCCCTGCTAATTATATACACCAACTCCAATATCTCAGTACAGTGGGGAAAAGATCAAATTCCTCAAAACCTGCTGTGCCATGATCTAAGTACAAACAGTTCAGCTTTTCAAAATATCAATCACACAATCTTGACCATATGAAGTTTGACATTATGAAAAGTTGATCTTCTAAAGTAGACATAGGAGCTGGAAGCTGTTGAAGGCTGGGGGGCAGAGGGTGAGAGGGGCACTTAGTGATCTAAAAAGGGCAATTTTTTAAAACTATTTACTACCACAACATACGTTCGCTTAGAGAACATTTTAAGCTTAGCCAGCTTCCCTTCTGGTGCTTGAATTAATATTTCCTGATTGGTTTTATCTGTCCCATGGCTGATAACTGTGCATTATTACCAGTGAGAATAACTGTGATCATACCATAGATAATTTCAGGGGACCTATGTAAGGGATGCAGCATTTAGGAACTGTGTCTATCCATTAGTGGCATGAGGGGCAATCCTGGGGTAATTTTTTTATTACCCATCCTTAGATCCAAGTTGCATTTGAATATGGACAGGGATAAGCTTTGTTTTACTTGAATGGATTGTCTGTAACCCCCTGCTGCTCCAGCAGCAACCCCCTCCCCAGCCACTTCGGTGTTCTATTAATTGGCTATTTCTCCTCAGTTACCATAAACACTGTTCAAACCTGTTAGCATGTATACTGTTTTCTTATTTACTTCTACAATGATTACAGACATTGAAATAAAATAGAACAAACACTGAGCCCTTTGCTAAACAAACAATATAGTCTCACAATGTAAACAGACTTAGCATGAGATGCAAACTTCTCTGCCCTTGTTTTCTCATATTCATTGAAAGGGTATGTTTGTCTTTAGGCTTTTCCTGGTTAGGGGTCGCCACAGCGGAACTCCGGTCCACCAATGATTGGCAGTTGTTTTTTATGGTGTCAAGTTGCCAGCTCGATGCCCAACCTTCAACGAAGGAACACCTATTCAACACATGTCTTTCGAACGCCCACTCGACCATGGAGAGGACATGCAGACTCTACACAGAAGGCACTCCCAACCCAAGCCGAGAATCGAACAGGAGAACCTCTTGCTGTGAGGCAACAACGCTACCACTGCACTACCACAGAAGTACTACTGAAAGAGTATGAAACCCCATATTAATTTTGCATCTGGCCAGTAGAGGACTAAGCTTAACTCTGGGTTGTTTTCAAACCATAGGCTCCTTACACATTTTTAAGACCATGCATACATGTATGTGTTCTTTGATTTTACCTTCCTGATTGTACTAAATTATATTCCTTGTATAATACAATACCAGTTGTTAGAATCTGTTTTAAATTTGTAGTTTTGAACAGTCTTCAAGTAAGCAATGAAACAAAATGTATGAACCAATAATGACAAAACTACCCATTTCAGAAAATTTAAGCCATAAAAGGCCACTCAAACTTCTGTCATTACAATCCACCAGTATCAGTAAATATGCAAAATCTCTGCAGAAATAAGTCATCTAAATAATTCAATGTTAAAGGCATCTGTAACTACTGAAAAAGTTGTTGCTTGCAAACAACTTTATATTTCATTGTTTTATCTACAAACAAAGTGCTGGTTGCCATTGAAGAATAAATTGCCTATGTTACATTAAAAAATTATAAGCTAGTAATATTGCAATTGGGAATGGATGGCAAACTGATAACAGGTTCATCGTTACAGAGAAGGACATTCACAGGACTGCAGTACAACACAGTACAGTATCAGCAATCTATCTCCATACTGTGGGAGTAGAACCCATAGACTTCTGCATCAAAAGCAAGTATATTACCTGTTGTGCTATTAACAATGCAAGCAGACTGTGATGGTATAGGTAGAGAATTCAGGCTCTTGCTCCTTGTACCTAAGGTACAGGATTTGAGCCTGAGTAACACTAACCACCAGGTATACCTAACTGAAGCATTTTACACACACACACACACACACACACACACACACACACACACACACACACACACACACACACACACACACACACACACACACAGCAGCATATATAGGCAGAAACAACCACCCCCCATGCATACACACACTCCCCCCAGCAGCATATATCAGCAGAAAAAAAATCTCCCCAGCAGCATATATCAGCAGAAGCACTCCCAGCAGCATATATTAGCAGAAACACAAAATCCCCTGAGCAGAAACTCAAAATCCCCCCAGCAGCATATAGCAACAGAAGCACAAACAGCATATATCAGCAGAAACACAACCCTCCCCCCCAGCAGCATATATCAGCAGAAACACGATCTCAGCAGCGGCACCTCCCTACCTGCAAGAATGTCAGGGAAAGAGCAGGAGGCATTTCATGCTTTCAGTTTGCATGGGTCAGGCAATGAGCATTTATTAAACTTTTGCACTTTCAGTTTTGGCGCGACCCATGCACGCATGGGTCCTTCTTAAAGTCGCCACCTATAGAGTTTTTGTTTTTCTATTGTTGAAGGCGAGACAAGGCAAGATGGTCTTGTAAAAGTGTGTTGGGGGGGGTGCACCCTCCCCCTCGATCTATGGTTCCAGCGGCTATGAAAGTGGACCCATATAGATATAGACATAGATCTATATCTATATATGTGAGTATATGTATCTGTGTGTGTGTGTGTGTGTGTGTAGAGATGTATATGTGGATATATATATATATATATATATATATATATATATATATATATATATATATATATATATATTATGCACACACACACACACACACACACACACACACACACACACACACATATATATATATATATATATATATATATATATATATATATATATATGGTTCCCCTTCAAAACATCTAAAATGCATAACATCGAATCTCAAAACACTGAGACCATCTCATCGAAAACCCCAAATATCTACAACTTATAACATTAAAAACTCAGAACACTGAAACTTTGCATCACAACATTGAAAACTAAAAAGCACATGTAAAAAACATCCCCTCCACTTATAAAAACACCAAAGTAACCATGACACTTTTTACTATGTTTCTGCAGGGGGGCAAGCCCCCCTGCACCCCTCCTTCGTAAATTTAATATACCAACTCCGAGATCGCAGTACAGTGGGAAAAGGTTAATTTCCTAACCCCAATGTATCACAATCACCATAAAGAATGTACACATAATGTCTATATCACTTACCTGTATGACCTAAAAAAACACATACAGAGTGGCAAAATAAACACTATATGAATTGTATGAATTCCTACACTATACAAATAATAACTACAACATCTCATAGTGATACCACAAGATTAAGAAATTAAATTATAACATTTACATGTTTGATGATACACAGCTCGATGCTATACTTTTCAGTGTTATGAAATTCGATGTTATGAGTTTTAGATGTTTTGGGTTTTCGATGTTATGGTCTCAGTGTTTTGACATTTGATGTTAGATTTAGATGTTTTGAAGGGGAACCCTATATATATACATATATATATATATATATATATATATATGTGTGTGTGTGTGTGTGTGTGTGTGTGTGTGTGTGTGTGTGTGTGTGTGTGTGTGTGTGTGTGTGTGTGTGTGTGTGCATTTAAATATGTACATATACTAACACAGGTGGCATTGTGCTGACAGCTATCCATTTCTGTTGTCACATGCATATTTACTGCACATTAACATAGATAAATCACTGTAGTGCTACTGCGTTTTACTCTTCTGTAAGTAGCTCCTGTTTTTTGCATGTTGTTGTTATCTTCGTGGTTTGTTGCATCACAGTTCATAGTGCTATAACCAAACATTCAGTACTGATAACTGCATGCTTATCTTATGGACCTTGGATCGTTTCCCTTGAATTCTCAGCCCTTCTGCAAAGAAACACAACATTCTTAGACTTAAAGTGCAGGTAAGGACTTCTTGACTCATCCACTTGGCTCAGTTCCTTGTCTGTTGCATATTTTTATTTATTTATTTACACGTCCATATCTATCTTGGTCATTATTTTTTAATAAGATGCAGTTAGACAAACTGGAGAGGACTGAAAGACACTTTACCAGGACAATTCAAGGGAGGCCAGGGGTGAACTATCATAGGAGACTTAAGGTGCTGTCCTTGTATACAGTAAAATATAGACTTGTTGGGGGAAACCTTATCACTATGTATAAGTGTTTTAAAGATTGCAAATTTGGGGATTATGTGGTTGTATGTGAATGAGTGCATTCCATGAATATCAGAAATAATAACTATTTGGTGAATAGTATGTTAGGTAAAACATTGACATGGGACAACTGGTTTTATGGGAGAGCATGTGTATGGTGGATTAAAATTCCTCTAGTGGTGAGTAAATCAGAAACTATTAGATCTCTTAAACCCAATTTGGATTTATAGATAGGTTTTAGGGTTTTTAACTGATTTTTTATGGAGACAATCTCTTCGATGTCCTTTAATAGACTTTTGGCTTGGTATCTCTGGACATCTGAATCTCTATCTATTTGTCTACACATGTATACTATCTATATACAGATAGATAATAGATACATATCTTTCTATATATGTATCTATATCAGTCTGTCTAGCTATAGATCAATTCCATTTTCCATCCTTGTTTTGACATTGCAAACTGCTTCTTGAATTATATGTTGTTGCATATCCTTGTAACTGTAAATATGTTTTGTTCATTTCATATGTGATCCTAGTTACCCAGGCTGTGCCTACAAATGGTCTCTTGAGATCATTGCAGTACCCGAGTAAACAAATATAAACAAACAAAAAATAAATAATCTATCTATCTATCTATCTATCTATCTATCTATCTATCTATCTATCTAACGAGAGACAGAGGGAATTTATGGGTAGAGCCCTGATTTCAATGAGCCAATTCCAGTCTCAGTCTGGAGAAAATCACAACAGTAATATAGATTAACTTAGATACTAGGACAGGTGACATTAGTATGAGCAGAACACATAACATGAAGCAATTTTAAAACATCTCAGTTACAAACAACAATGAATGTTTTCTTATAGATTACAGTGTGTTCAGCTTGGGAGGAAGGAAGGACATCAGGATGAGAAAAAAGTATGTGGTTAAAGAGATTTAGTAAAATAATAGCCCGTATCTTTTTCCTGTAAAGACGTAAGTCATCAACATGCATTCTGGAAACCCTTCCTTCTTTCTGAACACTTCTGGTTTCTTCATAAGCCAACTGTGTGCAAAAAACAATAAAAATGGTTCCTGTTGCTATTGGAACGATGCTGTCTGACCTCAGAATGATTCTCCATGTTTTCTTTTAGGTTCTCTTACTTCAACATGCTGACTGTCTTGTTGGAATGTACTGGTTTCTTTGAAGTTCTTGAAAACATTTAAGAAATTCCTTCCTTTTAACATATATACATATTACTTTCCTTTAGTTTCTCTTGGTATAGCATTTGAATGGATCCTGCTGCAGCAATCAGTGATCTAAAAGACTAAAAAATATCAATGTAGATACAGCAGGTGCACTAAAGCTGACAGTGCCTAAACTGTCACCCCTTCTTATTGTGAGGTCACAGTGCCTAAACTGTCACCCCTTCTTACTGTGGGGTCACAGTGCCTAAACTGTCACCCCTTCTTACTGTGGGGTCACAGTGCCTAAACTGTCACCCCTTCTTACTGTGGGGGTCACAGTGCCTAAACTGCTACCCCTTCCTACTGTGGGGTCACAGTGCTAAACTGTCACCCCTTCTTGCTGTGGGGTCACAATGTCTAAACTGTTACCCCTTCTTTACTGTGGGGTCACAGTGCCTAAACTGTCACCCCTTCTTACTGTGGGGTCACAATGCCTAAACTTTCATCCCTTCTTACTGTGGAGTCAAGTGACTAGACTGCTACCCCTTCTTACTGTGGGGTCATAGTGCCTAACCTGTCACCCTTCTTACTGTGAGGTCTCAGTGCCTAAACTGTCACCCCTTCTTACTGTGAGATCAGAGTGCCTAAACTGTCACCCCTTCTTACTGTGGGATCACAGTGCCTTAACAGTCACCCCTTCTTACTGTGGGGTCACAGTGACTAAACTGCTACCCCTTCTTACTATAGGGTCACAGTGCCTAACCTGTCACCCCTTCTTACTGTGGGGTCACAGTGCCTAAACTGTCACCCCTTCTTACTGTGGGGTCACAGTGCCTAAACTACTACCCCTTCCATACTGTGGGGTTACAATGCTTAAACTGTTACCCCTTCCTTGCTACAGGGTCACTGCAGCTATTGAAAAGAGCACTTAGTCCCTGCTGCAGAGTGTCAGTCTTTTTGCTGTTTGTGGGTTTTCATTATGGGTCTGACCAGTTTATTCCTTTGTGAGTTCTGCACAGCAGTTTTAGTTACAGTTTTCTGCACATTCTCCCCCTTCCATTCTCCTTGGGTGTTGCTCTTCATAACGTCTCAAGCCTTGCATATTATAAAAGTGCAGCCATGCCATATGTGATACCTTGAGGAGAGGTTTCTTTAGTCACAATATCTGGAACTGATCAATTTTAGTTACGTTTGCCATTCCACAGAAGGCATTTGAACAAACAGGCATCATGGAGGCTCATTGTAAGATCCCTGCTTCACAGCTTCAGGGTCAGGAGTTCAGTCGTAATCCCTGGTGACTGTCTGTGTGGAGTCTGTTTTTGACATTGTTCTGTCACTCACTACCCATGACACTCTGTGCCAGCTGGGTGGAGCCCCTCTGATTTTAGCTTTGACCTCATCATTCAGAGTTCCCTTCTCTTCAGCCACCCCTTCCAGATATTTGTAGCTGTAACCTGTTCTGCTATTTGCTTTCTATTTCATGTTTTAGATTCTTCTGATTTCTCCTCTTGCTGCCATGACAATTGCCTTATCTATACTCTGTTCTCTGCTTCATCCCACCTGCCTTCACTTTTGCATTCCATTCCTTTATCTTTTGCTGCAGTTCCTGTTCAGTCTGCTTGTAATACCACATCATGTGCAAACAGCAGCTTTGTTGGTCTGCCTCTTCCAACTTATTTGCTAATGTAGTCTATCATCAGTGTGAACAGAAACAGATACAGAGCTGAGCCCTGATGCACCCCAGTTCCACTAACACAGGGAACCCCTCTGTGAGTCCAAACACTGTTCATATGCCTGTCATTGCATCCTTGTACATAGCCTGCACTAATTCTACCAATATTTCTGGGACTTCAAACCACTGCAGGACTGTCCGTATCAACTTTTTTGTAACCTTGTCATATGCTTTCTCCAAGTGCCCAGTTGGATTCTTTCCGCATCTTATCTGTCTCACAGCAAACATCAGGTTGGTTGTGCTGCATCTGGACCTGAATCCAAACTGCTCATCTCCCATCATACTTTATACAACTGTGTGTATTTTTTATCAGTCAACCTCTCCAGCACCTTCATGCAGTGTGACAGGAGTTTGATGCCAGTTATGAATGCCATCTTTGTTCCTGTACAGTGACTCTAGAATGCTTATTCTCCAGTCATCTAGCATATGATATCCTCACCTCCAGGCTAGTTGCTCAACATAATGCATCCAAAATTATCCAAGTACAATTAACACTGGGCAAGACAAACACATCCCCTGCCATGCCCCAGGACACCCACTCCATGTTTCTCGATATACTGGATAATATTAAGGTACAACCCAATACCCTAATATTGGGAGATTTCAACTACCTCACTATCAACTGGGAAAACTACTCATGTACTAACTCATTTGCTCAATGTTTTCTGGAACTCATCAATTCCAACACCCTGGATCAGCTTGTCCATACCCCCACCAGGGGCAGCAACATCCTGGACCTGGTCATTACCAATATGGGAAACAGATGGTCCATGCCAGAGGTCAACTCCTCGCTGGTCGGATCAGACCACAAGCTAATCACCCTAGAGGTCCATATCCTGCCCCCACCCCACCGCATTAAGGAAACCTCGTAAAAAAATTCTCTAAAGCCAACTTCATGCTTCTTAAGACAGAAGTGGCTAACTTCACGGCACCTATACAGATGGAAAATAGAGGCATGACTGCTGACTCATATACAAATGCACTGTATAAGCACATAAACAAGTGCATGGACCATGCCATCCCCACAGAATGAACTTACCAAGGCACTATCCTCCAAAAAAAGGAAGCCAATCTGGTGGTCCCCTGCCATAAACAAACTCTACAACAGAAGGAAGAAACTGTTGCAAAAAAGAGTAAAATACCATGATTGTAAGAACTCCCTGGTCAGCCTCAGTAAGAAGCTGAGATCCCTCATAAAATCCTCCAAAGCTAGTTATGAAAATAAAATCACCATGGATTCTAAAGACAACCACAAAGCATTCTACAGCTATGTCAAGAATCTCAATGGCATCACTCAGATCTGCTCTGAGCTACAGCACAATGGCACTAGATTTACTGAACCAACTGATATTGCCAACATCCTGGCAGACAGGATCAGTGCAAACCTTACCCCGCCACCCCCCAAAGGGCCCATCTCCATACCAGAAGATTGCAAAGCCCTTCTAATCACGGACACATGAGTAAAAAACACACTCTCCAAAGCCAAGAACACAGCATCCATGGGACCAGACAAAATCCCAGGCTGTGTTCTGCATGAACTACAGAATGAACTGGCACCCCACCCAAGTACCATGTTCGACCATAGCCTCACTTCAGGCTTTGTGCCTATAGAAAGGTGCACAGCAATGGTTATTCCACTCCACAAAGGGGGTGCCATCACTAACCCCGGGGAAAACTGCCCCATTAGCCTAACGAGCCTGGTCTGCAAGGCCATGGAATGCATTATCCTGGAGCTTATAAACATAGACAGATGTAACCGCCAAACTCTGGACCCCACTCAGTTTGAGTTTGTAAAAGGTAGATCATGCCTCTAAACATGACTGGATTCTTTGAAGCAGTCACCAGAGCTGTAGATGAGGGTAAGGTGGTGCACACATCCTATCTTAACCTCGCCATGGCTTTCAACACCATCCCCCTCTCTGGTATTATAGATAAACTTACTGGACTGGGCATAAATCCCTATGTCATAAGATGGGTGGCCAACTGGGTCACTGACAGAACCCACACATTGAAAGTAGCCAACTCCAAATCCAAATTCAGACCAGTGACAAGCGGAGTACCACAGGGTTCGGTCCTGGATACTCTCCTGTTTGGTATCTACTTCTCAGAAGTCCAGGCTAATACAGCTGTGCTCTGGCTAACGAAGTTCACAGATGACTGCAAACTAGGAGTCACAATAGATTTGTCTAAGGATGTTGACTTTCTACAAAGAGCCCTTACGGAGACTGATGCTTGGTGTCAAAGTCATGGCCTAAAGCTCAATGCCAAGAAGTGCATTGTTATCCCCTTTGGGAAAAACACTGTACCCATGTACTACCACATAGGTGGAAGCCTACTAAACACTGAAAGTATGATAAAAGACCTTGGGACACAGGTGGACAGTAGTCTTGTCTTTGATAATCACGTCACCACAGTAGTCAGGAAATCCTTCCATGTGACACACCTCACCACAAAGGGGTTCTCCCCCAGAAAAAGAGAGGTCATCGTTCCTCTCTACTCATCCCTCATCAGACCCATTATAGAGTACAACACCCTGTTTAGCATGTGCCTCGCAAAACATCTACAACAACTAGAAAGGCCACAGAAATACCTCACTAAGAGGACTACCAGCCTCAAACAGATGCCATGCACAGACCATCTCAAAAAACTCCAACTCTACTCCGTTGCATATCGCCTACTCAGAGGCAACCCCCTGCCTAACATACAAAGCCATTTCTAACCCAAATCTGATGGACATGCTACACTTAAAGGAATCCCAATTTCTTTGGGCCACATGCTCCAGGGACCCAAACCTTGTCACCACAATAAACAGAACATGCTGGAGGAATAGATTCCTGTCCCAGAGACTTCACATGCTCTGGAACAGACTACCTATTCATGTCAAGCAAAGCTCCTCATTAGCCCTCTTTATGAGAAAGCTTGACAACTGGATGGAAAACAGGAAATTCACCCCAGGGATCACTTCTGTGGCTCTGCTCGACAGGAGCACAGGAAAATAATTTTCTTGGGTGGCGAATGCCAGGGAACCACTTTTGACTAGGCTTATACAGGCCCTAGGGCCAATAGCCTAGTACTTACCTATGAACCTATGTGTTTCTCTCTACTTCTATAAGTAACCCTTGGAGCCATTTCTCTCCAGCTCACCCAACATCTTGATTATATCTGATATGACCTCATCTTAACCCTACTGCTTTCCCTGACTTCATTTTCCTTAATATTGTGTTCTTCTTCTTCTAGGGTGGATTCTTCCTCTTTCATTGTGGGCTGTGCATAGGGCAGTACAGCTCCTCCCTTTATCTCATCATAGGCTGTGACTGGGGCAGTACAGCTCCTCCCCTTTTCTCATCATAGGCTGTGCATAGGGCAATACAGCTTCTGCGGGGTTTTCTTCATTTCGAAGCTGCCAGACATCATCCTTCTACCTGCCTTTTTTTTCTGGACTCAGAAGCAGATTGTTGCTGGCATCCCTTATGCTTCATGTCTCAGTATCTTCTTTATGTTTTTGTCTTTTCCTTGGCATCTGATAGAGTTTTTTGGTCCATCTACTAAGTCACTTTCCAGCAGCTGGTAGAGTGCCTCTGATGCCTAATTCTTTGCTATTGTGATTCCTTTCTTAGCCTTTTTGTTAGCCAACTAGCATCCCTTCCTAGCCTGGTCTGTCTTTTCTATCTCCCACTTTTTTCTGCAGACTTTCTTTCGTTTGATAACTTCCTGGACTTTTGCATTGCACCACCAGCTTTCCCCATGTACTATATGTCCATATCTGACACCATACATTTCCTCCTCTTCCTGATATGCTAGAGGCGTGTTTTGTTTTTCTTTTGCTCCAGTTAACTTCCAGGTTGTCAGCCTAGTCTCTGTTGACCTAAAAATCTTTTCTGACCACTGCATTAAGCTGATTGTGGCCATTAGTGCTTTATGCTGTGGACTGCCTCTTTCACTGGGGATGAGTTTGCAATCGCTGATTCTTCCCCAATACTGTTTTCTTACTACGATGAAGTCTAAAAAAACCACAAAATACTCAAACTAAATAAAATTAGAACAAGTCACACTCTTAGCTGGATGATGTTGTTTATTTAGCCCTTTCATCAGTTAATAAAACAATGACTTCTTCAGAATGTTATAAAACACTTTACATCCACATTATATACTACCATTAATTTAATCAATTAGCTTCAACCAACCTCCAAGAATATTTTAAAGGCATACCCCCTATTAGATAGTTACTGATATTAGGCTGCATTACAAAAATACAAATCCCTATATTTAATATATATGCAGACATTACTTAAAACAATTCATATAAAATAAAATATTTTGCTCAATTATTAAAGAAATTTCATTAAAATAAATGAATAAATGAACAAACAAGATGTGAGACAGAATAACTAAATATACACATTACTATACATATTTTTTTATTACAAATGGTAGTCTGATTTTAACCTAAGATAACTGGTTAAAGAGACTACTTCATTCAATCCAGGGGGGCTCGTGGCATTGACCCTTAATTGCCACATCATTTCCTTGAACTCCAGGAATAAATCAGTTGGACACCCCCCCCCCACTACATTCAAGATGCTCAAGTATTGTAAATTTAAAACAATGCTCTGGAAATTTTGTAATATGGTTAGCAAGGGCATTATTGACATTCCCCTTCCCAATGTCATACATATGCTGATATATCCACAATCTGAAGGAGTTTTTTGTTTTACCAATGTAGAATCTATTGCAAATTTGATATAGTGCAATATAGACTATATTTTTAGTACCACAGTTGTTTCAGTGTATTGATTTCACCATACTGTACCCAGGTATATTCACTCTATATCACCTTCTAGAATAAATTTACACTGCAAACAATGTCTGCATTTCCTGGTGTATTCACTAGTGTGAGATCCTACTTTCACCTTGTTCCTAACATATTCTTAAGACTAGTGTCTTTTTTATATACTACCAATGGTTTACTACCTACTACATTACCTAGTTGTTCATCGTGTTGTAGGATAAACCAGTTCTTAAAAAGGACATCCCTAAATAGGGAATATTGTGGGGTATATGTCAGGATCATAGCTTTCTTATACACACTATGGTTGCTATCCTCACCATCCAAGACTGCACCTTGTATACCACCTCCATTGCCAAGACCCAACAATGGATAAAAATGTCCTGATATTCTTTTTTGGGTGACTTCTTCCAATATAGGTTTCACAAATCCCTGCGGTATCCCCCTTTTTCCAACATACCTAACAATTTATCTCTTTCATCATAAAATGTATCTAACTCACTCGCCATTCTTGCAAGTCTTACACCCTGCCCCTTAACTAGGGACCTTTTTTGATGCAGGGGTGACCGCCATTGACATGGAGTAGAGTGTTAGAGTACATTGGTTTCCTATAAACAGCAGATGTATACTTTTTAATTTCTTGATTTTCCTTAATCTGGATGTCTAGATAACTAATACTCTCTGTATTCATTTCCATTGTGAGTCTTTAAAAGGAGGCACTAGTATTCAAATAAGACAAACATTTGTACAATTCACTTTCACTACCTCCCCACAGAATAAGGATATCATCCAGGTATCTCCATAAAACATATAAGTATATCATCCAGGTATCTCCATAAAACATATACCTACTATAACCATCAAAGGGGAACACCTTGATCAGCTCCCATTGGGCCAAGACAATGTTTGCAAAGACAGGAGACAAAGTGCCCCCATGGCAACCCCCATCATTTGCCTAAACAATTGCCCTTCAAACAGAATCTAATTGTTTTCAAGGACCAGCTCTATTAATGTCCTAAGTGTAAGTATTCTAGAGTGTGTATATTGTGAATTCTTACACAGATAGTCATAAAACAGTTCTACTCCCTCAGAGTGTGGTATGACATTGAAGAGGTCCTTCACGTTGACTGTAACCAAGATCGTATCACCCCTATACAAATCCTGGTTTAGTTTTTTAAGACAGTCCCAGGAGTCCTTAATAACGTGTGGGAACACACTAAGACTGCTCTTTAAACAAAAATCCAGAAACTTGGCAATGGTCAGGGTCTTAGAGGCCTTTGAATCAACAATAGGCCTTTAGGGAGGGCTGGAGGCATCTTTGTGGATGCTAAATATGGTTGGAATTCTTGGATTTTGCTGTACCATAAAATCATATTCTTCTTTAGTGATTCAGTTGTTAAGTAACAGCTCATATAGAGTGGCATCAATCTTTCGGTATGCAATGTTTAATTCATTCACTGAAACCTGCTCAAATCCATTACTGGGAAGGGGAATGTCAATAATGCCCTTTCTAAGCATATTACAAAATTTCCAGAGCATTGTTTTAAATTTACAATACTTAAACATGTTGAATGTAGTGAGGGGGGGGGGTCCAACTGATCTATTCCTGGAGTTCAAGGAAATGATGTGGCAATTAAAGGTCAATGCCACAAGCCCCCCTGGATTGAATGAAGTAGTCTCTTTAACCAGTTATCTTAGGTTAAAATCAGACTATCATTTGTAACATACGTATAGTTATGTGTATATTTAGTTATTCTGTCTCACATATTGTTTGTTCATTTATTCATTTATTCATTTATTTTAATGAAATTTCTTTAATAATTGAGGAAAATATTTTATTTTATATGAATTGTTTTTAAGTAATGTGTGCATATATATTAAATATAGGGATTTGTATTTTTGTAATGCAGCCTAATATCAGTAGCTATGTAATATGGGTTATGCCTTTAAAATATTCTTGGAGGTTGGTTGAAGCTAATTGATTAAATTAATGGCAGTATATAATGTGGATGTAAAGTATTTTATAACATTCTGAAGAAGTCATTGTTTTATTAACTGATGAACACGCTAAATAAACAATTTCATCCAGCTAAGAGTGTGACCTGTTCTTCTAATTTTATTTATGATGAAGTCTACCTCAGTGGCAGTTGGCCACTCATGTATATGCTCTTGTGACTGCCTCTCTCTCTTTCAACCATGTGCTGGTCACCATCAAACCACTGGTCAGACAGATGTCTAGAATAACATTCCCTTCTGAGCCTTCAGGTCTCCCATTATTAACAGCAATGAATGTTGTCCTGCTTTATCTAGTAGACCTGTAACTGCTGCTTGAGTGCACTGGCCTCTTCCCCGTGTCATGCTTTGTGACATAGGATGGGATTATGAATACTGCCTATCTTTACACTTGATTCTAACTGCCATGAGTCTGTCACCAATTCTGATAACATCCCCTACTGCCTAAATTCTCCCTCACCACCGTTCCCACACCTTTTGTAGTGTGTCTTCCCCAAGTAGTAGGCTCCGGATACCATGCAAAGTGGATTTGCTACACTTGTCTTTTGTGTCCACATTGTCTCCATAAGTGGGTTGTCCTGCTTCCTCCTTGCCATCATGTTATCCACTTCCAAGTTGCAGCCTGTTAATGCAACTACATTCAGTGTACCAATCCTTGGCTCCTTGGTTGCCCAGGCAACTGGAAGCCCAAGGTTGCTGGACTTTATGGGGAAGGGGTACACTGGCCAAGAGGCACATATACCTGTCCCTTAGCATGGGTGTAGATCAGAGTAGGCCAACTCGTCAAGCCACCAACAAAGACTCATGTCCATTTAGTGATACTGTGACCAAGTCACCTGGACCCAAATCACTTTACATAGTGCACAGTTTGTGATCAGTTATCTAGAAGATGCCTTACATCACAGTTGATGCCTAAAGTGGATCTAGAATCTGCACTTGTTGTCTATGTCCAAAACTCCATTCAAGCAGTAGAAATGTACAGCATGTTTTTTGGAGGTGGGACAAACCCCAAAGATACACAGGGAGAGCATTAACTCCATACAGGCAGCGACCAGAAGTTAGGAATACTATATGTTATTCTTGAGTGGTAAAAACACCCCTGTCTTAACAAATAAACTGAAGTAAATCAGGAATTAATTAAAATAAACCAAGAAGTAATTCATCCTGCTTTAACCAAACAAAAATGATCCTCAGAGTATTCATTCAATTGGCAGTTTATCCCGAGGGTTAAGGTTCTGCACTGTTAATGATTTGTTTCCTGTAGGCAATCGTACGGGGTTTAATTCCTTCATCCTATGTTTGCCTATTGTATGACTCTGAACAAGTCATTAAACCAGACAGTGCTCTTAGGTCTCCTCTGAAAAGGGGCACGTGACCAGTGGGCTTACCCAACTTACAAATTTATAAGATAACCAAAACTTGCTGAGTAATTTACATATTACTACTGTAAAGTGGAGTGGATGTCTTAACATGAAAAGAAAAGATATTTATCTCCCCATACAAAGGCGTTCATGACTAGGAATGTGTGAAGCTTTCTGAGAAGGTCCAGAGACTCTTATAGGAGGAGATGGTTGCACAGCTGATCTGTTCTGAAGGGTCACTACAGACTTAAAAAACATAGTTCACCAATTCCATTTTGCTAAACTATTTTTCTATGAAAAAAAAAAAATTCTGAATTCCCAAAGCTATACCTGGCACAGCCCAGCAGTGACCAAGATTCAAACTTCACATGTCAAAGTATATCTGTTGTGTGGTTGGATTTCTGACATTGAACACACTGAGTAAAAGAGAGCTGATGAGTCATGGTTTGTAAACTTAAGTCTTTCCCCTTTTCCTGTTGAGCTCCTGGATGTACTTATGTAGACTGTAAAGTATATGGTAACTAAGTAAAGCAGAATTTAGGGAATGTGGTTCTGATCAGATTCAAAATCAGAATCACATTTATTGGCCACGTATGCACACATACAATGAATTTGATTCCGGTTTCAGTGACTCTACAAGTATGAATTATATAAATGACATACATACAAGCATTAAGAACAAGGCAAATAATATACATGCAACTATTAAGAACAAGACAAAAAAACAGTAAATATACACATACATATACATACAAGGTGCAAAGTGTAACTCAGTGCAAGAAATACTGAAATAAACTCTTAAAGAAACAAATATTAACAATATGTAAACAGTACTGCAGCATCCTTGAAGGCTTGGGAAAAAGAATACCCTAACCTAATAAGCTGAGTTAATCATTTATGAATTTGATGGCCTGTGAGAAAGAACTGTTCTTATAGCTGCTTGTTTTGGTGCATATCAATCTATAATGCCTGGCCGATTGTAATAGTTCAAAAAGATGGTGGCCTGGATGTGAAGGGTCGGTGATGATTTTCCCCGCCATTTTCATGAATCTGGAATAGTACAGGTCCTGCAAGGAGGGCAAACTAGCACCAGTGATATTTTCGACAGACCTGACTATTCGATTAAACCTATTTTTGTCATGATTAGACAGACATCCAAACCACACTGATGGATGAGCTGAGAACAGACTCAATGACTGCTGTATAGAACTGAATCAACAGTTCCTGTGGGAGGTTGAATTTCCTCAGCTGTCACAGAAAGTACATTCGCTGTTGTGTCTTTTTATGATGGACCCTATATTGGTCTCCCACTTCAAGTCCTGGGAGATTATACTGCCCAAAAACTTGAAGGATTCCACAACTGACACAACAGTATTAAATATAAAGGGGGGTAATATTGTAGTACCACTCCTAAAGTCCACTGTCATCTCCACAGATTTAAGAGTGTTCAGTTCCAGATTATTCTGACTACACCAAAGGGCCAGCTGCTCAGCCTCTTGTCTGTATGCAGACTCATCACTATTCCTGATGAGCCCGATGATAGTTGTACCGCCTGCATATTTAATAAATTTGACAGAGGGGTCCTTAGAGGTGCAGTCATAGCGTAGAGGGAGAATAGCAGTGGGGACAGCACACATCCCTGGGAGTACCTGTATTGATCGTGCAATACCTAGATGTAAATTTCCCCACTTTCACCTGCTGTTTCCTATTGGTTAGAAAATTGTTACTTTATTGACAGGTGGAAGCAGGAACGGAAAGCTGGAAGAGTTCCAAGTGAAGAAGTTCTGGAATGACTGTATTAAATGCAGAGCTGAACCCCACAAACAGAATCCTTGCATATGACCCTGGGTTGTCAAGATGTTGCAAGATATAGTGCAGGCCCATATTAGCTGCATCATCCACTGACCTGTTCTCTTGATAAGCAAACTGAAGAGAGTCCAATGAGGGGAGCTGTAATGTCCTTCAAGTGAGCTAACAACAGCCTCTAAAAAGATATTATGTAACCCAACCCAATTAGTTTTATCATAATCTCAATTACTTTCCTACTTAGGAAAATTAAATATGTTGGTATGTGTGTGTGTGTGTGTGTGTGTGTGTGTGTGTGTGTGTGTGTGTGTGTGTGTGTGTGTGTGTGTGTGTGTGTGTGTGTGTGTGTGTGTGTGTGTGTGTGTGTGTGTGTGTGTGTGTGTGTGTGTGTGTGTGTGTGTGTGTGTGTGTGTGTGTGTGTGTGTGTGTGTGTGTGTGTGTGTGTGTGTGTGTGTGTGTGTGTGTGTGTGTGAGTGTGTGTGTGTGTGTGTGTGTGTGTGTGTGTGTGTGTGTGTGTGTGTGTGTGTGTGTGTGTGTGTGTGTGTGTATGTCTGACAAAGCAAAAAAAAAGTACAGTTGTGTAAAATCTTACCATAACTGTAGATGTCCTTGCCTTCACTGCTGAAGTATTCTTAACAGATGGAGATTCCCTGCTGTGGAAGGCCAAACATCTGGCCGGTCTACCAAAGACTACTTGTTGCTTTTAAAAGGTACTTCAAACATCACCCAAATGCTCCTTGTGTAGGGTAGGGCATAAAGGTGACATTCTGGCCTATCATAATCAGAACCAAATGCCCCAGTAGGAACACCAATCCAAGAAACCCAAGAGGTAACCTGTAAATCCAGGAAGGCAAAAGACTAGGGGGATGAAGGGATGGAGTGAATACTGCAGCAGTGAAGGCAAGGGCATCTACTCTTATGGTAAGATTTTACTTTACTAGGTCCTTACATTCACTGCTGCAGTATTCTTAACAGATGGAAGAGTGCCAAAGCTCAAGAGGAAACTTGGGAGAGGAAAGGAGCAGAAAAGCCCCCTAAAAAGTCATGCAGAACAGCACTAGCAAAACCAGGCCTAGCTCTAGATATACCATCCAACTTGTAGTGCTTGGTAAAGGTATGCACACAAGTCCAGATAGCTACCTCAAGAATACAATTAGTATCAAAGCCCTTGAAAAAATACCCGAAGAAGCCACAGCTCTAGTAGAATGACCCTTAACTGAAGAAGGAAGCCTCTTGCCATGAAACCATGAAAAGTGCAACAAAAGGAAATAGCCTTAGAAATCCAAGAAGAAATAGTTTGCTTGGATACAAAGATGTTGGATGAAAAGAAACAAATAACTGATCAGATTTTCTAATAGCTTTAGTCTTATCCAAATAAACCTAGTGCACATCCAACATATGCAGCACCCTCTCACTGTCAGATTGTGGACAGGAGAAAAAAGAAGGCAGATTAATAGACTGATTCACTGACAGCTCATTAATCACCTCAGGCATAAAAGAAGAGTCTGTGCACAAGGGCACCCTGCCCTCATGAAAGACCAAAAAGGATGACAGGCCATAAGGGCCTGCAACTCAAGACACCCATGTGGCAGAATTAAGAGCTAACAAAAGGACATTCTTTCAGGAACATTGTAGCAAGGAAACTGAAGCAGCAGGCTCAAAAGGAGCCCGAGTCAACTTCTCCAAAACAAAATTAAGATCCAGGGAGAAAGCACAGGCTTTCTGGGAGGTCTATGTTAAAGATGCCTTTAAGAAATTGTTTAACCTCAAATCTACAAGATAAAGGAGAAGAAAAAGTCAGACAAGCAGAGAGAGCTGGTACGTTGGCATCAGTAGCAGAATAGGCTGAACCAGCACTGACCATCTCAGACAAATAAGAGAAAACCAAAGGAACCTCCAGAGTAAGTGGGTCCAGGTTATTAAAGAGACACCAAATAGAAAATCTCTTCCATTTGGATAAGTAGGATTTCCCGGGTCTATATCAGTTCATCGAAACATCTGAAGTTCGAACACCATATGTTCGAACTTCAAACCATGAAATGCACAAACATCAAAGTCTTAGAACAGCGATTTTTTTTCCCAGGGAAATAAATTGCTGTTCCAAGAAACACACATGCAACACAAACACACCAAAACATCAGTCCACACACAAATACTCAAAATCCTACATCTAACCCTACACTAAACTGTACATACACTACTACTTATCCACTTACCTTAACCCAAACCTTAACCCTAAGGTCCGTCACTATCGAACACTCACCTCACCCAAGCCCTAACCCTAACTCACCTATCCTGCCCTAACCCTAAAGTCTTTCACTATCGCACACTCACCTCACCTGCACCCTAACCCTAACTCACCTAACCCGTGCCCTAACCCTAACATCCACACAATCGCACACTTACATGAACCTGATCCATAACTTCCCACCACAGTCCTGACACTCGCAAAACCACAGAAATGGCCCACCGAATTCTTTCCCTGGGAAAGAATTTGGTGTTCTGCAGCTTCCCAATTACCAGTGTTCAAACTTTACAGTTTGAACATCTGGTATTTGATATTCAGCTGTTTCAATGGACTGATATAAACCTGGATTTCCCAGTAGTAGGTTTTCTGGCATCCTGTAGGACTTGCAGGAAATCCTCAGAAAAAAGATGTCTGGGAGGAATCAAAATCCTATCGCCCACAGCATCAGTTGAAGCATGGACTGGAGGGGATGAGTGAGAGATCCCTTGTCTTGATTAGATCCACCCTGTGAGGTAACTTGTAATGATTGCCCCTGGCTCGATGCAATAGTAGAGGGAGCCAGTGTTGTTGCGGCCAAAAGGGAATCACCAACAAGATTTTGGGAGCATCCTGTTGAATCTTGAATAGGATTTTCATAATGAGAGGAAGGGGAGGGAATGCATAAAGAAACATCCCCTTCCAAGAAAATGAGAGGACGTCCACCTTCCATACCAGAGGACCTGGGACTCCAGCACAAAACAGAGGAAGTTGTCTGTTCAAAGGGGAGGCAAAAAGATCCACTTGAGGAGTACCCCACTGGTGGATAATGTCCAGAAACACATCTCCATGAAGCATCCATTCATGGGACTGAGTTATGGACCTGCTCAGAGTGTCTGCTGCAATGTTCTGACCAGAAGGGATATAAACTGCCTGAAGAGTCACTTGATATTTGACAGCCAGATCCCAAACCAGAAGTGCCAACCGGTAAAGAAGGTAAGATCTCATTCCTCCCTGTTTCTTGATGTACCACATCACTGTGGGATTGTCTGTGAACACCTTGAGAGGCCCTGGAGAGAAAAGAGGATGAAAGGCCTGAAGAGCTAGCAGAAGAGCTCTCATCTCTTTGACATTGATGTGCTCCTTCTGCTGTCAAAGTGCCTACACCTCCTGTACTGTTAGGGAGCCAAGTGTCACCCCATCCCTTGTCTGAAGTGTCTTTGAACAATTCATGAGAGGGAAGAAGGGAATGAAATGCGATCCTAGATTCAGAGACAACTGCTGAGTCCACCAGTACCATTCCTGTCTGAGACAAGGGAGGAGAAAAAGAACCACGAAGTCTAAAGGATGTGCATGTTGGAGCTGCACTGACTTTAGAAAACCACTGAAACTTTCTCATGTGAAGTTTGGCCAGAGGCAGCATTGGAATAGTAGATGCCATAAGACCCAGAACTCTCAGAAACTCCCTGGTGCTAATGAAAGCCAGAGGAAGAAGAGGGTGAGAGAAAGAAATGAGGCTGAAAGCTTTTGGATGGGGCAGGTATGCAGGCATTGGCAGCGTCTGAATCCTGCAACCCATAAAAACATGATCCTAAGAAGGAATCAGAGAACACGTTTTGAAATTTATAGTGAAGTCCAGGGTCTGAAGAAGGACATGACAAAATGAAGATTTTGCAAAAGGGTCTCTGGAGAAGATGCCTGAATCAATAGGTCATCTAAGTAAGGAAATATTTGGATCCCTCAAAGCCTGCAAAGATCAGTCACAGGAGCAAGGCATTTGGTGAATACCCTTGGGGCAGTAGGAAGGCCAAAAGGCAAAGCAGAGAACTGATCATGCCAGGAAGCAACAGAGAAACAGAGAGACCTCGTTAAAAGAGGATGGATGGGAATATGGGAATATGGAGATAAGCATCCTTGAGATCCAGGGACACCCTATAAGCCTGTGGGGAGGAAAACAGGAAACCAAATCTGAAGGGATAACATCTGAAAGGAAGGCACTTTTAGAAAAGTGTTTGGATGAGAGAAGTCTAGAATAGGTCTCCAAGTGCCCTCTTTACTGGACACTAGAAACAGTCTGGAGTAGAACCCTTTCCTCCTTTGGGACACAGGCATCTCTTGAATTGTATCCTGTGCCAAGAAATTTTGAAAAACCTTTTGGAAAAAGGGAAGTTATTCCAAAGGAGGCTGAGGAATGTCCATAAAAGGAGGACATGATTTCCACACCATGAAGTACCCCTGATGAATAATTGACAGGACCCAAGAATCCTGAGTGATGTGAAGGAAAACAGGAAGAGAAAGAGAAATGTGAAGAGAGAGAGGAATGAGGCTGGGAAGAGACGGAGAGTCATGCAGCACCTGGTTTGTCTGGAAAGGAAAGATTTGGAGTTCCTGAAAACGTCCTACCTTTAATAGAAGGGTGGGACTGCCTACAAGCAAATGCAGGCTTAGCGGGGTAGTTTCTCTGAAATTTAGGCACAGGAGGAACAAACACATGTTTAAGCCTTGTAAGGTCTTAATCCTGAAGGGACTTAAACAAACTAGCAGTAGCTTCCCCAAACAAAAATTTATAATCCAGAGGAGCATCCATCAACTTAGCCTTAATATCATCAGGTAGAGGTTGAAGCCTAAGTCAGGAATACCTCTTCATCACTGAACCAAAAGCAGCAGTCCTGGAAGAGGCATCTGCTGCATCATAACTACATTTAATAGAATGATAAATGACTTGAGAGGAAGCTCCAAGCAAGGAAAAAAAACAGATGTTTTACCGTTGGAGTCTGGAAAATCAGAAATATGCTGACATACCTGTGAAAGAAGAGCCAACACATACTTTCACATATGAGTCTGATAATTAATAACCCTAAAAGCCAGGGTTGCAGAGGTGTAAACCTTCTTACTCAACCTTCCCATAGTTCTGCTGTCCTTGTCAGAGGGCAATAACTTTGGTGAAGGAAGCAGTTGGGATGACTTATCAGTGGGTACAGACATGACAGACGGATCAGCAGCAGGACATTTATATAGGAAAGAACAATCCTCAGGCACCCTATAAAACCTGTCAGGCTTCTTATAAGCAAGGGGCAGAGAGTCAGGCACATGAGAGGCATTGGAGAAAGCATGCAGTAAAGCAGCCAGAACAGGAGGAATAGCTGCAGGTTTACGGGATTCCAGCTGCAGCAACTCATATTACCTTTTATAGATATCAGAGACTTGAGCACAATCCCACTTAAAAATAAAATCCAACATCCTAGAGATTGTGTTCCCAAAGGAAATTTCTTCAGAAGAAACACCAGGACTAATATATTCCTCCTCCTCTGACCCATAGTCCAAAGGAGAAGGAAGTTGAGTAGAATAAGTCAGGGATTCATTATCCGAATCGGACTCATCCACAGAAGAATCCTGCTCTCTAGGCCTTTAAGGGGAGTAGAGGACCAAGGAGGGAAGGCCTGCCACTCACTTGGACATTAAAACAGTAAATAGCCCCTGAGGGAAGGCCTGCCACTCACTTTGTGGATCCTTTGGAAGAGAAGAAACATGTTTAACTTTTTGTTTCTTTTTTAAGGGAACATCCCCTCCAAAAAATGAGAAGGCTCAGATCCAGGACAGCAGTCAAGAACCATAGTAGGAACTTCTTCCCCAACTAAAAACTGAGGAAGTCCCCCTAGGTCCCTCGGAAAAATTCAACAGTGGTTCTCATTGAACGCTTCAGATGGATGTCTGCAAAGTCTGAATTGATGTTCTGCCAGTCGACTCTTCACTGGCCTCTGACATGGTTGTGGCAGAGAAATCCAAAAACACAGCTGGTCGGACTTCCGGGTTTCTAATGACCTCTGGAGAAACACCTGACAGAGGATGGACAACAGAAGAATCTGGTCATATCTTTTTCACCTTCTTGTTCCCTATGGTTGACCCTCAAGGTGAGAGATTCCTTCCATTGTATCTTTAGTGAGAAGCTTAAGATGCTGGTTCTCAAGATACAAGGAAAGGGAAGAGTTTTCAGAATGAACGCCTGACAAATAGAACAAGATGCATGGTCAAGAGAAGCTGCTAGACAAAAAAAGACACATTGTGTGGTTATTATGGGGAATCTGTCTCCCACACAGCTATTTACCCTTCCTAGATGACATTAACCCCAAGGATCACAAAAAAAGTAAGAAAAAACAAAATCCCCAATGGGGCATTTACCTGCAACTGCAACAGAAGTCAGCAAGCAGGCGAAGGCAGTCACTGGAGAATGAAAATGCATTCAACTGTTAGTAAAAGGACAGAAATAAACTAACAGTAAAAAGATACATTCAGACTGGTGACAAAGAAGTTCTGATTATGGGAGGCCTGAAAATCACCTTTATGCCCTATGGTATGAAAAGAGTGTTTGGGTGATGTTTGGCGTACCTTTTAAAAGCAGCAAGTAGTGTTTGGTAGACTGGCCGGATGTTCGGGCTTCCACAACAGGGAATCCCATCTGTAAAAAATACTGCAGCAGTGAATGTAAGGACATTGTATACATTTTGTCTAGAAACTGCAGCTTTTCATGATAATTACTCGATTAGAAATGCTGTTAGGTTTGTATTGAGTATTTGTAGGGACACATACTATAGGTCAGCTCTGCCAGTTTTGGTAGTTTAATACAGACGAGTTACACTGGAAAACTGTGCCTGCATTTTTGTATATTTTCTGCAATGTGCATCTTGCTGTCTGCACAGACTCTGCAGTTCTTTTTTTACAAATAAGTCCAACGTAGCAAAAATAACACACAGCAGTCCAACGTAGCAAAAATAATTCCACCAATGATGTGATGTGGACCAATGTGTCAAAAATTTATTCCACCAACAATGTAATATGGTCAATAGGCTTAATAACTCAGTAAAAACATAAGTAAATCATACAAAACATACAAAACGTGGGATTAAGCACTTTCATCTCCCTTGCGGAGACTTCATCAGAATCAATCCTAAATTGTAATTCATTGTTTAAATATCAATTACTCCTTCCTTATTGGATCCTAACTAATGGGTATGAAAGCTTAACGCTTCATTGTACCACAAAAAGTCATAAAAAAGTGAAAAACTTATATAAAATTACCATGTTATTAAATATTTATATAAAAATATACCATATATTAGAAACGATATATTAAAACATATAAGGATGTTGTTCTACAAATTTTACGTATGGTTGCTAAACATTCAGTATTATTTTTGCTACGTTGGACTGCTGTGTGTTACTCTGAGGGAGGGACAGCCTTTATTGGAGCCTGCAGTATTCGTTTGTGATTATTGGTCTTTTTTCTCACTCTCTGGTTATTAGTTATCTTTTTTACAATTGTTAACATCCTGTTTTTGAGTAACATTGCTGAGATTATTTTCATATTTAAGTAACTAAGGAAAAGAACAGTTTAACAAAATGTTGTATTATGTAATAAAGAAAGCCGAGCGAAGTCATTTACCCAGTGATTTATTCAATGCCTGCTCTCCTCATTCAGTTTAATTACATGAATCCTGAGTGCAAACAAGCAGTCACAGAACTTTCCAGTGACAAAGAAAATTAAGCACTGGGTATGCGAACAAATGAAAACACTGCTGTTCACAAGGATGAGGCGATGACTACAATGGTTATCCTAAGGGTTAATTTAAATATATGAGGAGTTTAAATGACTTGGCTGTTTTCATTGAGCATGCCCAAGGGAGCTGAATTCCACAGCTCCATGCACATTTAAAAGACTTGAATCTATACTTGAAGGTTGTTCCTTTATCACAATTTTTGGCAATTTATGTTCTTTGCTTTTAAAGAGTTTTGGAATTAAATTTCACTGCTAAATATATTGTTAGGGGGGTAGGCAGCTGTTCACCGATTTATACATTCATTTTACAGAAAAGAGGCACAAAGAATTATATTTCAACTATTATGTGTTCACAATGAGGTTCTTGAAAACATGCCTAATATGTATCTGCTGCACTGCTTGCAATGTTTTGAGGCTTTGTAGACGTCCTGTGCAAATCTTAGTCTGCAATGTATTAAAGGAAAAATCAAAATGAAAGCGCCTACATGTGTATCATTACCGTCTACTAACCTGTATGTTTAATACATGCTAAAGCACATACTATTACATGGTAGAGGTGTTGTGGACTAAGGCAGCAACGTTTCTGCAGTTGATGTGAAATATTTCCATATAATTTTGATAACATTTTCTGCAGTTTTCTAGTGTTCATAAATATGATTGGTTAAAAAGCATCGTCCTGTACTCGTGTGCATAATTCTTTTAGTTTTCTTTCACCTTTTGTATGGCTGTGAGCAAGTAGCATAAACCACAGAGTGTTTCCTGCACTTCCCTGAAAAGAAATATTTGTGCTTACAGGGTTTATCTACTTAACCAATAAATAATGAATCTGTAATATTCAAGACTTCACTTGGGTGGTGACTATATAGCACCTTCACCATTGTACCCAGCTCATATAGGTGTGGTAAGACAGACGTCACATCTAACGTATTTTAACAGAGAATATCCCATCAAATGTCCTTTAGTAGAGAGCTCAGAACGCAGACACTAACACAGCCGTAGTTCCTCTTTCATGCATGTTGGGTTAAAGAGTTTCTCTATTTTCCCTGGGATTAGTTTCCTGTACAGATATGACATCCAATGAGCAGGAACACATTATTCTTCTGAAATGATGCCCTGCAGTGAATAGGTGTAGTTATTTCATGTTGTCTTCAAGTCAACTTGCTACATTCAATGTTTTACTTTGTTCAACTTGTTTTCTTTATGCCTTTGGCCTGAGTTGGGGTTGGAAAGGTCCCATGGATTAGTTCACTTTCTTTGCTGTCAAATACATAACTAGATAAACAAATAAATAAAAATACCATAAAAAACATATGCACAGTGAGTACTACAAATTATTGTTCAAAAAACTGTTAGGCAGAATGGATGTGACCAAACAAAAAATACAGCATTTTATTGGATATGTATGTTCATTTATAGTGAGTATTTATTTGGGTTATTCCTATTAAGTTTAGGGCCTATTTTCAGGACAGATGCATGGTAGTGTTTATTTTTATTATTTATTTAACATTTTTTTACTGGGAAAGTCTGACTTGGAATGAGCCCATTTTCAGTGGAGGCCCAGGGAAAAATGCTCCAGATGCATGTCTGTAATGTGGAAGGAAACAGACCACCCGGAGCAAACCCACATGAACCCAGAGTGGAAATGCAGACTCCACACAGAAGGCTCCCCAGCTGAGACTTGAACAGGAGAACTGCTTGTTGTGGGATGATAATGTAAACCGCTGTACTACTGCACCATTTACTGGGACAATGGAAGTTTGCAAAGGGCACAGTACACTCTTTTTTAATAAGTATCCTAGGATATTTTATAGTCACCTAAGCTATCACACTGTTGGGCAGATGGGAGCTCAGGTGAGTATTTCATATTGCATTTTTAATGTGAAATGTTTACTAATGAAACAATTCATGCAGTTGTTATCCCTGATGAGATCTGACCAAAAACTGAGGAACAAGGAAAAGAAGGAACCAGAAAAAGTAAAGTTATCCTGGTCTACGACTGGCGAACTCCAAACAGGTGCCATATTGTATGATGAGGAAGGGAGACAGAAGAACAGATCTGCTTTCTGCTGAAGTTAAGGTAACAAAATACATTTGACCTGTTTAAATTTAAATTAAAAGAGCTTCTCTTAAAGGAAGCTGCCAACATATCCTACAAAGGTAATGATTAGGTGTCCAGGTGGACAGTAGTCTCTCCTTTGATAGTCACATCGCCACAGTAGTCAGGAAGTCCTTCTACATGGCACACCTCATCATAAAAGGGTTCTCATCCAGGAAAAAAGAGGTCATTGTTCCCCTCTACTCAACACTCATTAGACCCATTATAGAGTACAATGCCCCTTTTGGAATGTACCTCACAAGACATCTGAAGCAGCTGGAAAGGCCACAGAAGTACCTCACAAAGAGGATTACTGGCCTCAAACAAATGCCCTACACTGACTGCCTCAAAAAACTCCAGCTTTACTCCATAGCATATTGACTACTCTTAGGTGATCTCTGCCTAACATATAAAGCTATGTCAAACCCAGAGCTGTTGGACATGCTACACCTAATGAAATCCCAATCCCTCCGAGCTACACGCTCTAGGGACCTAAATCTTGTCACCACAATAAACAGAACATGCTGGAGGGATAGATTCCTGTTCCAGAGACTTCCCATACTCTGGAACAGGCTACCCATCTATGTCAAGCAAAGTTCTTCATTAGCACTCTTCAAGAAAAATCTTGATGAGTGGATGGGAAATAGGAAATACACCCCGGGGATCACGTCTGTGTCTCTGCTCGACAGGGGCATAGGACAATAACTTTCTTAGGTGGCATAAGCCAGGGAACCTTGTTGGCTAGGCTTACGTAGGCCCTTGGGCTGATAGCCTAGTACCTACCTATGAACCTATAAACCTATTAGAAACTAGTGGTGGGGTGTTCCATTTCAATTACATGCTGCAATACCAACACTTCCTACAAAGATAATGATTAGAAACTAGTAGTGGGGGGTTCCATTTCAGTTACATGGTGTGATACAAACACTTCCTACAAAGATCTTCTTCTCTTTTAGCTGTTCCCATTAGGGGTCGCCACAGCAGATCATCTGTTTCCATTTCTTCCTGTCCTCTGCATCTTGCTCTGTCACACCAACCACCTGCATGCCCTCTCTCACCACATCCATAAACCTTATCTTAGGCCTTCCTCTTTTCCTGTTACCTGGCAGCTCCATTCTTAGCATCCTTTTCCCAATATACTCAGCATCCCTCCTCAGCACATGTCCAGACCAATGTAATCTTGGCTCTCTGGCTTTGTCTCCAAACCGTCCAACCATAGCTGACCCTCTAATATACTGATTCCTAAACCTTTCCATCCTTGTCACACCTAGAGCAAATCCTAACATCTTTAACTCTGCCACTTCCAGCTCTGACTCCTGCCTTTTTGTCAATGCCACCATCTCAACCCATACAACATAGCTGGTCTCACTACCCTCATGTGGACCTTCCCTTTCTCTCTTACTGGTATCCGTCTGTCACAAATCACTCCTGACACTCTTCTCCACCCATTCCACCCTGCCTGTACTCTCCTCTTCACCTCTCTTCCACACTCACCATTACTCTGACCTGTTGATCCTAAGTACTTAAACTCATCCACCTTCGCTAACTCTACTCCCTGCATCCTCACCATTCCTCTATCCTCCCTCTCATTCACACACACATATTCTGTGTTAGCCCTGCTGACCTTCATTCCTCTCCTCTCCAGAGCATATCTCCACCCCTCCAGGGTCTCCTCAACCTGTTCCCTACTCTTACTACAGATCACAATGTCATCTGCAAACATCATAGTCCATGGGGACTCCTGTCTGATCTCGTCTGTCAACCTGTCCATCACCATTGCAAATAAGAAAGGGCTCACAGCTGATCCTTGATGTAATCCCACCTCCACCTTAAACGGATCTTTTACTCACACTGCAGACTTCACCATTGTCACACTACCCTCATACATATCCTGTACCACTCTTACATACTTCTCTGTCACTCCTGACTTCCTCATACAATACCACAACTCCTCTCTAGGCACCCTATCATATGCTTTCTCCAAGTCCACAAAGACAAAATGCAACTCCTTCTGACCTTCTCTATATTTCTCCATCAATAGCCTCAGAGCAAACATTGCATCTGTAGTGCTCCTTCCCCGCATGAAACCATACTGCTGATCGCTAATCATCACCTCCCTTCTTAACCTAGCTTCCACTATTCCTTCCCATAACTTCAAGCTGTGACTGATCAGTTTTATCCCTCTGTAGTTACTACAACTCTGCACATCACCCTTATTCTTAAAATAGGTACCAAAACACTTTTTCTCCACTCCTCAGGTATCCTCTGACTTTCCAAGATTTCAGTAAACAATCTGGTTAAGAACTCCACTGCCATTTCTCCTAAGCACATCCATGCTTCCACTGGTATGTCATCTGGGCCAACAACCTTTCCATTCTTCATCCTCTTCATAGCTGTCCTTACTTCCTCCTTGCTAATCTGTTTCACTTTCTGATTCACTATCCCCACATCATCCAACCTTCTCTCCCTCTCATTCATCAGCCCTTCAAAGTACTCTTTCCATCTACTCAACACACTCTCCTCGCTTGTGAGTACGTTTCCCTCATTATCCTTTATCACCTTTACCTGCTGCACATCTTTCCTAGCTCGGTCCCTCTGTCTAGCCAATCAGTACAGGTCCTGTTCTCCCTCTTTAGTGTCCAACCTTTCATACAACTCTCCATATGCCTTATCCTTAGCCTTCACCACCTCTCTCTTTGCCATGCACCTCATCTCCTTATACTCCTGTCTACTTTCTTCATCTCTCTGACAATCCCACTTCTTCTTTGCCAACCTCTTTCTCTGTATACTCTCCTGTACTTCCTCATTCCACCACCAGGTCTCCTTGTCCTCCTTCCTCTGTCCAGATGTCACACCAAGCACCTTCCTAGCTGTCTCCCTTACCATCTCTGCTACAAAGATGATGATTAGAAACTAGTAGTGGGGGGGGAGGGGTTCCATTTCAGTTACATGCTGTGATACCAACATAGTCTACAAAGATAATGATTAGAAACTAGTAGTGGGGGGGGGTTCCATTTCAGTTACATGCTGTGATACCAACATATCCTACAAAGATAATGATTAGAAACTAGTGTGGGGGGGGTCAGTTTCAGTTACATGTTGTGATGCAGCAAAGCTCATCAAAACTGTTAGATATGATGACGTTCTTTAACTTAATATTCTCTAAATACCATTTGTTTCCTGAATCTCCTGTAAATATCACAGAAATTATTTTTCAGCGTAGTGTATTTCTTTCTCTAATGTTTGTTTTTTTCTCTTAATGGTTTATTTGATTGCTTTAATGTAACTGTATCCCATATTTCACTCTAATGACATATTTCCCATATTTCATTCTAATGACCAGTCTATTTATCTTATTAATAAAAGGAAAAGTAAATAAATGAATAAAAAGAGCATAAGTATGTTGAAGACAGGTGGGGCAGTTCGGGTGGTGTTGTGTGGTAAGGCAGAGCTGAAGAAGAGACTTTTGGATAATATCAGATAGGATAAAAAAAGTCCCTAAAACTGTGCCAGAGAAAAGAAGATAGGATTTAGTGGGTCTATATTACCTAGTCGACGGAACTAAAACCTGAATGCCCTTTCATCAACATACATGTGTCAAACCTATAGTTAAGCAAACGGCCACATCGCCGATCGGTAGGCCAACTACCCATGACACAATATCACAAACATACCTTGGAAAAAAATTGATGATGTGGTCGTTCACTTAACTGTATGTTTGGCGCATATGTGTCGATGAAAGCGTATTCGACATTTAGTTCCTTCGACTACGTAATAGAGACCTGATCTAGTATTATTCTGTTAGACATTAGAGAAAATGAATAGAGTGCAGTCATAAAGCAGGTAGACATGTTCATGAATGCTTCACTCATTTGTTTGCTAAGCAAAGGCAATAAGTGTATTTGAGAAGCCTTTGCCAATGCTAAGAAATGCTGGATTGTTAACAAATTTTATGGACTAGGATATAGTCTGGGACCCAGAAAATTAAGGGGAGAATGCCTGAGGAGACACAACAGGCTCACACAAAGGTATCTCAACTGAGGGAGAACTCAGGGAGAATAGTGGCAAAGTTACTTAAAACAAAGTTCAGCTTGTGACTAAAAACATGGGCAGTGCTATAGGTAAAGGGAAGCCCCACGTCATTCCATTACACATTTAGATTACTAGAAAGGATTGACAGTACAGAATGCTAGTGAGACTGACTTCTGTCTTAATGAAACTTGTGGAAAGAGACTAATAGGTTTACAAAGGACAAATAATTAATTGGGCTGCAGACCAGCAAAGATTTCTGAAATGTCTTATCGATCCAGCCTACTCTAATATTATGATTTGATCACTGCCATCAGAGTGCGATCACGTCACTATCACAGACATGAGGAATCTGCTGCGAATGGCGTGCTTCATCTTCCAGTATGTTCCATCTCTATGCTGCATATGATGATTGTGCAGAAGTTAGAAGTTACAGGAATGGGACCGGGTCTGATGGACTGGTCAAGTGATTGTCAGACATGGATGGTGCAGAGGAAAGCAGTGAGAAGTGTCTTCACAACCTGAGAGAGTGGTGACTAATGTTTTTTTTCAGAAGTCAGTACTTTGATTGGAGTCGGTCAATATTTTTATATGAGTCATCTCAGACAAACTGGAAGGATGCTGTTTAGAAACAGGACACTGGCAAAAGAAATTAATGTCACAGGATGATGTAGTTTTTGTCCTTCAGAGTGTAGGAAAATAAGAATTGTGAATTACTGAATTTTCAGTATGTGCAGAGCCTTTACTTAATGTGTAGTGTACATGAACTGGGATTTGTGTACATGTTAATAAATGTTGCTTTTTCTGACCATATAGCTATTATGGACATTTTTACATATTGTTTTATGACTGCATATGCTAGTATGGACAGAATATTTTATTATTACATGAAAAAGATGCTTTAAGTTGTATACCGTTGGCCTAGGTCATGGATGAAAAGGGTAATTTGTCCAGACTACCCACTCTAACAAATGCATAAAAAAATAAAATAAAATAAAAAAAGTCCTTCTAGGATTACTATAGAAAAAAGTTAACTGTGAGAACTTAATGGCTGTCAGTTGACTGTTTCTGATAAAAAAAAGATACGTAGAAAGAAAGGAATAATCTCAAGAGACAATAAAAAGAGAAATAATAAATGAAAAGTGTGTCACTGAATGTTAGTAGTGCAAAATCTGTTAAAAGACGATGGGAATATCTAGAATGACTGCTTAAGTTAAACCCTGATATTTTTGTATCACATGATATTCATTTAAGCCTGCATAAAGTATTTCAAAAAATCTTGAGGAAATGGTAACATTATAGGAGTAGTAAGGGAGGAACTATGTACTGAGATATTTCTAAGTTTGAATAGGTGTGACTGCGGATACTGAGAACTGGTATTTGGATAAAGGGAAAACCCTAACTGTTGATGTTAATTATGAAATCTACGCCTCCATGAGTCTAATTTGCTCACTTGGTTGTCAATTCACTCAGATCTGCCCACTCTTGATGTCAGCTCAGATTCACCCACTCCTGATGTCAGCACCCAGCCTGTATTTTACTCAGATTTCACTCCAAATGTCAGCACCTTACCCGTGTTTTACTCAGATTTTCCCACTCCTGATGTCAGCACCCAGCCTGGGTTTTACTCAGATTTTCCCACTCCTGATGTCAGCACCCAGCCTGGGTTTTACTCAGATATGCCTACTCCTGACGTCAGCACCCAGCCTGGGTTTTACTCAGATTTGCCCACTCCTGATGATTTTTTTCACAGCTTGTGGTTCATCTATGAAATCTCTCCAGTCTTGGGTAAAGCTAAATGACTTATACGTGGAAGTGGATTGATTACTGATTTAATAGCCATGTCTGGACCATAGCAGCGACATGTCCCCATGTCCATTAAATACTTTACTAAAATCACATTTCCATGAACACTGGAGTTCACTGCTTGTCCAGCCCCAGATGAGCATATTTTTGTCTTTTCAGAAACTACTGCACCTCATCTGCACACCTTTCCTCCAACATCTTTTCCTTGCTTCTTCATGATTCACCCTTCTATTTCCTCTTCACTCTTGTTATATCATGTCCGAACATTTGGAAACTATATGTTATCGCAACATCCTTTGTTCTGTTCTATGTAGGCATTCTTTAAATACATAGTATGTTATCCCAACATCCTTTGTTTGGTTCTATGTGGATATTATTTAAATACATTGTATGTTATTCCAACATCCTTTGACTATTCTGATCTATGTGGATATACTTTAAATACTTTGTATGTTATTCCAACATCCTTTGACTATTCTGATCTATGTGGATATTCTTTAAATAAATTGTATGTTATCCGATATTCTTTAAATAAATTGTATGTTATCCCAACGTCCTTTGTTCGGTTCTGTTTGGATATTCTTTAAATACATTGTATGTTATCCCAACATCCTTTGTTTGGTTCTATGTGGATATTCTTTAAATACATTGTATGTTATCCCAACATCCTTTGACTATTCTGTTCTATGTGGATAGTCTTTAAATACATTGCATGTTATCCCAACATCCTTTGTTCGGTTCTATGTGGATATTCTTTAAATACATTGTATGTTATCCCAACATCCTTTGACTATTCTGTTCTATGTGGATATTCTTTAAATACATTGTATGTTATCCCAACATCCTTTGTTCGGTTCTATGTGGATATTCTTTAAATACATTGTATGTTATCCCAACATCCTTTGTTCTGTTCTATGTGGATATTCTTTAAATACATTGTATGTTATCCCAACATCCTTTGTTCGGTTCTATGTGGATATTCTTTAAATACATTGTATGTTATCCCAACATCATTTGTTCGGTTCTATGTGGATATTCTTTAAATACATTGCATGTTATCCCAACATCCTTTGACTATTCTGTTTTATGTGGATATTCTTTAAATTCATTGCATGTTATCCCAACATCCTTTGACTATTCTGGTCTATGTGGATATTCTTTAAATACATTGTATGTTATCCCAACATCCTTTGTTCTGTTCTATGTGGATATTCTTTAAATACATTGTATGTTATCCCAACATCCTTTGTTCTGTTCTATGTGGATATTCTTTAAATACATTGTATGTTACCCCAACATCCTTTGTTCAGTTCTATGCGGATATTCTTTAAATACATTGTATGTTACCCCAACATCCTTTGTTCGGTTCTATGTGGATATTCTTTAAATACATTGTATGTTATCCCAACATCATTTGTTCGGTTCTATGTGGATGTTCTTTAAATACATTGCATGTTATCCCAACGTCCTTTGACTATTCTGTTTTATGTGGATATTCTTTAAATTCATTGCATGTTATCCCAACATCCTTTGTTCGGTTCTATGTGGATATTCTTTAAATACATAGTATGTTATCCCAACATCCTTTGTTTGGTTCTATGTGGATATTATTTAAATACATTGTATGTTATTCCAACATCCTTTGACTATTCTGATCTATGTGGATATTCTTTAAATACATTGTATGTTATTCCAACATCCTTTGACTATTCTGATCTATGTGGATATTCTTTAAATACATTGTATGTTATCCCAACATCCTCTGACTATTCTGTTCTATGTGGATATTCTTTAAATAAATTGTATGTTATCCCAACGTCCTTTGTTCGGTTCTGTTTGGATATTCTTTAAATACATTGTATGTTATCCCAACATTCTTTGTTCTGTTCTATGTGGATATTCTTTAAATACATTGTATGTTATCCCAACATCCTTTGTTCGGTTCTACGTGGATATTCTTTAAATACATTGTATGTTATCCCAACATCCTTTGACTCTTCTGTTCTATGTGGATATTCTTTAAATACATTGTATGTTATCCCAACATCCTTTGTTTGGTTCTATGTGGATATTCTTTAAATACATTGTATGTTATCCCAACATCCTTTGTTCTGTTCTATGTGGATATTCTTTAAATACATTGTATGTTATCCCAACATCCTTTGTTCGGTTCTATGTGGATATTCTTTAAATACATTGTATGTTATCCCAACATCATTTGTTCGGTTCTATGTGGATATTCTTTAAATACATTGCATGTTATCCCAACATCCTTTGACTATTCTGTTTTATGTGGATATTCTTTAAATTCATTGCATGTTATCCCAACATCCTTTGACTATTCTGGTCTATGTGGATATTCTTTAAATACATTGTATGTTATCCCAACATCCTTTGTTCTGTTCTATGTGGATATTCTTTAAATACATTGTATGTTACCCCAACATCCTTTGTTCGGTTCTATGCGGATATTCTTTAAATACATTGTATGTTACCCCAACATCCTTTGTTCGGTTCTATGTGGATATTCTTTAAATACATTGTATGTTATCCCAACATCATTTGTTCAGTTCTATGTGGATATTCTTTAAATACATTGCATGTTATCCCAACATCCTTTGACTATTCTGTTTTATGTGGATATTCTTTAAATTCATTGCATGTTATCCCAACATCCTTTGTTCGGTTCTATGTGGATATTCTTTAAATACATTGTATGTTATCTCAACATCCTTTGACTATTCTGTTTTATGTGGATATTCTTTAAATTCATTGCATGTTACCCCAACATCCTTTGACTATTCTGTTTTATGTGGATATTCTTTAAATTCATTGCATGTTATCCCAACATCCTTTGTTCGGTTCTATGTGGATATTCTTTAAATACATTGTATGTTATCTCAACATTCTTTGACTATTCTGGTCTATGTGGATATTCTTTAAATACATTGTATGTTATCTCAACATCCTTTGACTATTCTGTTCTATGTGGATATTCTTTAAATACATTGTATGTTACCCCAACATCCTTTGTTCGGTTCTATGTGGATATTCTTTAAATACATTGTATGTTATCTCAACATCCTTTGACTGTTCTGTTCTATGTGGATATTCTTTAAATACAAGCATTTTCATTTTATGTGTACATACTATAAATATTACTGGCCATTATTCACCACATATGTTAAATCTGTCAGCTTTATCTGGAACCTTTACCAAATTGTTTTTTTCGCTGTCATGTAATTTTTTGTACCTAGTTTAGCATGTTACTGATTCAACATTCATAGAGCTTTTCTCCTCAGTCTTGCACTGAAAAGGGGCTTTCAGTACAGCTGGACTTTCCTGTTACATAAAAAAAGATAGATAGCTAAATAGATAGCTAGACAGATAGATAGATAGATAGATAGATAGATAAATAGATAGATAGATAGATAGATAGATTAATAACGTGTAATGTTCTTCCCATCATATATTTTAGCCACCACAAACAAATCCAAGTAAAATAGTTTATCTTTCTTTCTAAGTGCATTTGAGAGTTGCTGTTATCAGCATTGTAAATATCCTTTGTTCTATTCTACCAATTTAATGCATCTGCAAGTGTAGTTTTCTTAGAAATACATACAGTACTCCTTGCATGGTCTTGTAAACAATGTGTACAATGGTACATGCTCACTAGATTCAGTTGTCTAAGCAGTTCATTGTAACATCAAATTCACTTTCCAAATCACTTTTAACATTGCCCCAAGTGATTTAAGGTGGGGATAATTTTTGTGTTCTGCTTTATTCGCGTGAACATCTCCATGAGTTCACTTTTAACCACAGTTTTAAAAGTGAAGTGCATAATCCTGCACCATCTAGCTTTAGACATAAACTGGTAATAATATTTCATTGTTACACCACCCTTCTAATGAATAAATGTGCCACCACATCCCCCTTCATTTAGTCTTTTACTAAATTTATTTAGCTTTTTTGCGCATGATTATTTCTAAATTTGTATATTTTTAATTTCTTTCTGCTTCCATGTAGTTGCTTTGATCATCTGATACTTACCACTGCCTCACTTGATCTCCAAGTCACTTCATAGCCCCCCAGTTCAGACCCATCAGCCTGGGATCACATCTGGTAAACACTTGTTGACCATCACCAGTGGAGGCAGAAAGGTATTGAAGGCATCCCAGTCTAGTGTTTGCTCTACCATGAGGATTTTATGTTATAATCTAATCATCCTCTTGGGGGGCAGCAGTGGCAGAATAAGGGGTGTATACACATGTATCTTTCTGTATACACAGTGTAAAAATGCTTGCTTGTCTGTTAGGCTCAGATGTAAATACTTGGCTATCAGTCTGTAGACTGCTACTACCCTAGCCAATCAACACTGGTCAGAGTCAAACCCTGCATCTTGCACCTCTGAGGTAACGGCCTTAACCATCATGTCCTTATTATACACACATGACTGTACCACTTCAGATGGATTGTTGTCATTGAGCTACTCATATCTACTCCTCCAGCTGACCCTCTGGCTTCCTCAGTCACTAAACAACCCCCCGTTTTCAGTGCCACAGTACTATGTCCCTGTGCCAATGGGATAGTCGTAATTTCCAAACAGTTTTATTAGAGTTATCCAAAGAACAAGTGACCCCAATACAGAGTCCTGCAGAACACCATTAGTAACCCCTATTTGGACAGACTGGTAATCCCCAGGCTGTTGTTAAATAGTGTTTTGCTCACTGAATTACACACAAATTGACATTTAATGCTTGTAATTTGTTATGTATTCCACTGTGTGGGATGGTGTCAAAAATCTCAGCAGGGTCAAGACAAGCTGTACATACTGTCAGCCCTTTAGCAAAACAAAAGGGAGGGAGGTTGGCATAATGGTTAAGGTATTTACCTTACAGACACAAGGTACAGGGTTTACTTCTCACATGGGATAATTGGCTAGACGTAAAATGTCCCACAAGGTCTGTAAGCCTCTGTGAATCTCTAAAAATCATGAAATCTTTACCGCGTAATGAAGGGCTCAGCATGCCTACTATTTATGCTGACCTTGCTGAAGGCATTCAACATGCTTCTACATAAAGGAATAATCGACAAGTTAAATGTGATAAATACTGACTCCCTTATCTACACTTTTAAAGCTGAGTGCTGACATGCCAAAAAAAAGTAATAGCAATTCTGGTGAAGATAAAATATTAAACATCGCTTTTCTCCTTTAAAATACTTTTTTGCAGGTGGGGGGGCCTCCAACACCCCAAACTCATATATATATATATATATATATATATATATATATATACTGCAAGATTACCATACCTCAGAGGAAAGGGAATATTCTTAGAAATGGCCATCCTGAACTTAATATGTGTAAGTGTGCTTTTTCAGCCTTCCACTCTCAGAATTACTGGGAATGGTCAGGATGCAGAGAGTAGAGTTGGCTAAGGTGGATGAGTTTAAGTACTTGGGATCAACAGTTCAGAGTAATGGTGTGTGTGGAAGAGAGGTGAAGAAGATAGTAAAGGCAAGGTGGAATGGGTGGAGAAGAGTGTCAGGAGTGATTTGTGACAGACGGGTACCAGTAAGAGTGAAAGAGAAGGTCTACAAGAGGGTAGTGAGACCAGCTATGTTATATGGGTTGGAGACGGTAGCATTGACAAAAAGGCAGGAGTCAGAGCTAGAAGTGGCAGAGTTAAAGATGTTAAGATTTGCACTGGGTGTGATGAGGATGGACAGGATTAGGAATCAGTATATTAGACGGTCAGCTCAGGTTGGACGGTTTGGAGACAAAGCCAGAGAGGCGAGATTGCGTTGGTTTGGACATGTGCTGAGGAGGGATGCTGGGTATATTGGGAAAAGGATGCTAAGGATGGAGCTGCCAGGTAAGAGGAAAAGAGGAAGGCCTAAGATAAGGTTTATGGATGTGGTGAGAGAGGACATGCAGGTGGTTGGTGTGACACAGCAATATGCAGAGGACAGGAAGAAATGGAAACATGATCCACTGTGGCGACCCCTAATGGGAACAGCCAAAAGAGAACAAGAGAAGAAGACTCTCAGCATTACTGGACTCACTAAATTGGTTCTCTACATTTCAAATGGTACAGAAATGCGAAATGATATGCAATTCTTTACTAGAAAAAAAAAATCACAATGGTGGAAAATGTGAACTCATCAGCAAGGCTTCAGGAATCATCATCGATATTCTAATTTATATAGTTGCTTAATGGTAACTTATATCTGGCCTATGAGTTAATATGGGATTAGGTTCTGCTTGAAAGTGTTTGCCTGGAACACTCTGATCATAAGTTAGCAGTAGACTTTGGAGCCAACCTTTAAGACTTTTATCAGGAGACTTCCGCACCCATGTAGGGAATGATGGAGGTACTGCGACATACGGGTAAGCATGATGGGAAGGAACAGCTCACCTGATCTGAACCAGAATGGTGAATTGTTATTGGACATCCATAACAAGGTCAGTCGGAGCTGTAACAGTTATCAGTACAGTTTTGCCCAAAGTTAACTGGCTAGTTTTCTAGTGATGTCATGTGACTTGAGGCCATACATTTTGTTCATCAGGTTCATAAGATATGCTAAACTGTCAGCTGATTAGCATCTGTGCAGACTACGGATAGCAGGTGACCTGACTTGTGTAATGCCTGTCCAATGCATCTGTGTGCAGAGGATTTGAGTCCCACCTATTAAAAGCTTTATGGTGTATCCCTTGGAAGGTGAGGATTTAGAGTCTGATGGACTCTCTTCAACCCTATTGTACCAGAGGCAGCACCAGGACACTGCTGCTGTCGAAACATAATCACTACTGACTGTGACGGGTGGACAGCAGAAGTGAGGAAATCTGACAAGTTAAAGAAAGAGGCCATCCATGGAACACCAGTAGAGGGGTCTCAGGATTTGACTGGTAGGTACTGACAAGCTAGAAAAACAGTAGCTGCAGCAGTTGCCAAGACAAAGGCACTAAAGTAGGAAGAGTTTGACAAGACCATGGAGAACGACTTTCAGATAGCCTCAAAGATATTCTAGAAAACAATGCAGTGACTCAGGAAGGGGTTTATGGGCCAGCAAGAGTGGAGAAGCACTAAGTACAACTGGGGTCATTCTTGACAAGTGGAGAAAACACTTTAAAAAGTTATTCATTCTGAGGCATACACCTCTCTATGAGACGATAATGCCAGAAGCACAAAGTAGAATCAGATCCATTTCAGTGCATGTGGTCACTGCAGTGACAAAACATTCCACCTTTGCAAAGGGAAGTGGTACTTGCTCCATCTCATTTCATGAGGTAGCCACACTTTTCCACTGCTGTATGTAAGGCTGGGGTTGTAGTGCTTGAGTAGAAAATGTGGTTAAAAGAGGGTGGGAGGGTGTTTACCAGATGTAGAGGTATTACAGTTCTAAGCCTATCTGAAAAAGTATGTGTCGGGGTGCTGGAAAGACTTACTCCCATAGTCAAGCCTTTGATTCAGGAACAGCAATACAACTGAATAGCAGATCAAGAATTTGTCCTTGTGCAGATACGGAAGGGGAGTGGGAGAGTCGGCCAGCACCACCTACATGCATTTCATGGACATGGAAAAGACATCTGACTGTGTACCCTAAATGTCCTATGGTAAGTACTAGAACAGAATGGGGTCTTATAACTGCTGTTTTGTGTCTTTTTATACCTGTGTATTAGGATTAAGACGTGGGCATATGATTCTGTCAATGTGTGTCTTGTCAGTCTTTGTGTCTGTGATTTTCATGGACAGGATATCAAGGCACAGCCAAGCTTTGAAAATATCCAGCCTGGGAATATGATGGCTCCATCATTTTTTCCGGGTCATATTATTTGCTTAACTTCAAGTGTCACATGACAATGATCTTCAGTGTACATGGAGGAATTTACTTCTGAGTGTTAAGTGGTTGGGATGAAAATCAGAGCTTCAAACTCAGATCTCATGGTTCTTTTCTCAAAAAGAGTGGCTCTATCTTTGCTGTTGATGGGGATATAGATACCTCAGGTGGAGGAGTTTAAATGTCTTGGAGTCCTGTTCACACGTGTGGGTAGACAGGATTGAGATACTGACCAGCAGATAGATACAGCAGCAGTGCTAATACAGACATTGTGCTGGAATTTGCTGGCATGGAGAGAACTGAATTATGGGATAAAGCTATTCATTTTCCAGCCACTTTGCATCCCCATGATAACCTGTGATCATAAGCTTTGGGAAGTGACTGAAAGGATAAGATCTGAGCACAAGTTGTAGAAGACAGGTTTATTGGCAAGACAGCTGGACTCATGTCTGGACAGTGGACTCATCTCTGACAGCATGAGGAATGTGATAACATAGGAAGACCTCAGAATACAGCCACTGCTCCTTCATGTTGAGAGGTGTCAGTGGACATGGTTTGGACACCTTGTGATGAAGTAGGGTAGCTGTCTCCATCAGGTGTATCAGGCAGTGTTCCTGGGTGGATACTCCCTCACAGATCAAGGACATGTGGAAGGATTTAGACTTCTCAATTTGCCTCATCAGGCCTATACATTCTTTTGGATTACTTGTAGACTTATTAAAGGTAGGGGAGTCTGCTCTAACCGGCTCAGCTTTCAACCAGAAAGCCCCTCACTTGGACAACTGATTTATAAAATTAATGAGTTGAAGAAAATGTGACACAATGTTGTCATAGTTTATGGCACAAGCTTCATCTTTCAAGCAGAAGTCAGTTATTAGCAAATAACCTTTATATATGTGTATATCCACACATGCACACACACACACACACACACACACACACACACACACACACACACACACACACACACACACACGCGTGTGTGTGTGTGTGTGTGTGTGTGTGTGTGTGTGTGTGTGTGTGTGTGTGTGTGTGTGTGTGTATTCAGCAAGAACTTACACTGCACTACCATTATACATATAAATATGGGGAGATTCCTCAAGATTGGAGATATTTACTTATTAAACCTGTCTTTAAGGGAAAGGTGAGTAGGACAAACCCAGAATCATACAGACCCTTAAGTCTACTTTCATGTTGTGGAAAAATAATGGAGAAGGTAATACTGGATAAGTTATTGTCAGAACTGGATAGGTTGGGACTTGAAACCATATATCAGCATACATATGCTGAAAATAGATCTATTACCACCTGTAACATGATGTTCTGTAACAATATAATAACAGCTATGAATGAAACGTTGTGATGTAATTTATATAGATTTAACTTCAGCATTTGACAGGGTCATACAAAAAACACTGATCAATAAATTAGCACAACTAGGTATTGATGTACTCTTGATAAAATGGATAGCTGCATGGCTTACAAATAGGACATGGCAAGTATCATACAACTGGACAGGCAAAATCCTTAGTTACAGTCATGGTGTCCCACAGAGCACTGTCCTAGGTCCTTACTTGTTTAGATTGTATTTTTCAGACCTTACCTTTTCATCTAAGGTGTTCTAGTCTATATGCTGATGACCTGAAATTGGGTAAACTGATTACAAGTGTTACAGATAAGGCATGCCTGCAAAGTAATTTGACTAAATTGACCATTTGGGCACAGGAGAATAATATGTTGATAAATACATCAAAAACTAAGCAAATGAGATTTGGGAGACATAAATTGAAAGGTGAATATTTAATACAGCACACAGTGATTGAAACTGTAGACTCATTTAAGGACCTGGGTTTATGGGTAGATTCAGCTATGAGTTTTTATAATCATATCAACCAATTGGCTAATAATAGCTATAGAACTATAGGTTGTATAAAAAGTTTTATAAAATCTAGGAAATAAAACATAATGAAGTTATTGTTTGTTAGTTAAATTAGACCCAAACTTGAGTATGGAATAACAATATGGAAACCCTATAGGAAAACAAGCATGAATAAACTGGAAAGAGTAGAGCGGAAATATACCAGGGGCATCCATGGATGTGAAACTTATATAGTGTCTCTTACAGATATTTAAGAGAAGATCTTATTCAGGTATATAGGGACAACTGAATCATCAGATAACCTATGTAGAAGATTCTATAGGAATGAATATGTACTAATTGGTTCTCTGACAGAGTAGCTGATGCTTGGAACAGACTACCAAATTACATTAAAGCAAGTACTAGTTTAGATATTTTTAAGAACAGCCTGGACACTTATTATGGGAACAAGTGTTTTGGTATGTTGACAAGCTAGAAGGGCATCAATGCCCGTGCTTGAAATATTTGTATGTATGCATGTATGTATGTATGTATGTATGTATTTAATAAGTGACACTAACTTATTCTGGTTAAAATAAACCAGATTAAGTCATTTCATGGGGTATTTTGTATATTATATTAAGTCATTTCATGGGTGTTTTGTTTATTACATTAAGTCATTTCATGGGTTGTTTTGCATATTACATTAAGTCATTTCATGGAGTGTTTTGTATATTACATTAAGTCATTTCATGGGGTGTTTTGTATATTGGATAAAATCATTTCATGGGGTGTTTTGTATTTTACATTAAGTAATTTCATGGGTGTTTTGTATATTACATTAAATAATTTAATGGGGTGTTTTCTATATTACATTAAGTCATTTCATGGGGTGTTTATATATTGCATTACGCCATTTCATGGGTGTTTTGTATATTACATTAAATAATTTCATGGGGTGTTTTGTATATTACATTAAGTCATTTCATGGGGTGTTTTATCTATTACATTAAGTAATTTCATGGGTCTTTTGTATATTACATTAAGTCATTTCATGAGGTGTTTTGTATATTACATTAAGTCATTTCATGGGTGTTTTGTATATTACATTAAGTCATTTCATGGTGTGTTTTGCATATTACATTAAGTCATTTCATGGAATGTGTTGTATATTACATTAAGTCATTTCATGGGGTGTTTTGTATATTAGATTAAATCATGTCATGGGGTGTTTTGTATTTTACATTATATATTGCATTAAGCCATTTCATGGGTGTTTTGTATATTACATTAAGTCATTTCATGAGGTGTTTTGTATATTACATTAAGTCATATCATGGGGTGTTTTCTATATTACATTAAGTAATTTCATGGGTGTTTTGTATATTACATTAAGTCATTTCATGGGTATTTTGTATATTACATTAAATAATTTCATGGGGTGTTTTGTATATTACATTAAGTCATTTCATGGGGTGTTTTGTGTATTACACTAAGTCATTTCAAGGGTGTTTTGTATATTACATTAAGTCATTTCATAGGGTGTTTTGTGTATTACATTACGTTATTTCATCAGTGTTTTGTGTATTACATTGTCATTTCATGGGCATTTTGTATATTACATTAAATCATTTCATGGGGTGTTTTGTATATTACATTAAGTCATTTCATGGGTCTTTTGTATATTACATTAAGTCATTTCATGAGGTGTTTTGTATATTACATTGTCATATCATGGGGTGTTTTGTATATTACATTAAGTAATTTCATGGGTGTTTTGTATATTATATTAAGTCATTTCATGGGTGTTTTTTATATTACATTAAATGATTTCATGGGGTGTGTTGTATATTACATTAAGTCATTTCACGGGGTGTTTTTTATATTACATTAAGTAATTTCATGGGTGTTTTATATATTACATTAAGCCATTTCATGGGTGTTTTGTATATTACATTAAATCATTTCATGGGGTGTTTTGCATATTACATTAAGTCATTACATGGGGTGTTTTATATATTACATTAAGTAATTTTATGGGTGTTTTGTATATTACATTGTCATTTCATGGGTGTTTTGTATATTACATTAAGTCATTTCATGGGTGTTTTGTATATTACATTGTCATTTCATGGGTGTTTTGTATATTACATTAAGTCATTTTGTGGGTGTTTTGTATATTACATTAAATCATTTCATGGGGTGTTTTGTATATTATATTAAGCCATTTCATGAGGTGTTTTGTGTATTACATTAAGTCATTTCATGGGTGTTTTGTATATTACATTAAGTCATTTCATGGGTGTTTTGTATATTACATTAAGTCATTTCATGGGGTGTTTTGTGTATTACATTAAGTCATTTCATCCGTGTTTTGTGTATTACATTGTCATTTCATGGGTGTTTTGTATATTACATTAAATCATTTCATGGGGTGTTTTGTATATTACATTAAGTCATTTCATGAGGTGTTTTGTATATTACATTGTCATATCATGGGGTGTTTTGTATATTACATTAAGTCATTTCATGAGTGTTTTTTATATTACATTAAGTCATTTCATGGGTGTTTTGTATATTACATTAAGTCATTTCATGGGGTGTTTTATATATTGCATTAAGCCATTTCATGGTTGTTTTGTATATTATATTAAGTCATTTTATGGGGTGTTTTGTATATTACATTAAGTCATTTCATGGGGTATTTTTTGAATATTACATTAAATAATATATGGGGTGTTTTGTATATTACATTATGTCATTTCATGGAAGTTTTGTATATTACATTAAGTCATTTCATGAGCTATTTTATATATTACATTAAGTCATTTCATGGGTCTTTTGTATATTACATTAAGTCATTTCATGAGGTGATTTGTATATTACATTAAGTCATTTCATGGGGTGTTTTGTCTATTACATTAAGTAATTTCATGGGTATTTTGTATATTATATTAAGTCATTTCATGGGTGTTTTGTATATTACATTAAATGATTTCATGGGGTGTGTTGTATATTACATTAAGTCATTTCATGGGTGTTTTGTATATTACATTGTCATTTAATTGGTGTTTTGTATATTGTGTTAAGTTTTTTCATGGGGTGTTTTATATAGGTTCATAAGTTCATAGGTTCATACTAGGCTATCTGCCCTAAGGCATTTATAAGCCTGTAATAACTTTTTCTTATTTGGCGATTATACGCAGAGTGGAATTTTCATTTGGTGGAATCCGCATCTTTTTCAGTGGGACAGTATTTATATAATGGACAATCAAGATTGTGCTTGAATTTGCTGACATGGAGAGAACTGAATTATGGGATAAAGATATTCATTTTCCAGCCACTCTGCATCCCCATGATAACCTGTGATCATAAGCTTTGGGAAGTGACTGAAAGGATAAGATCTGAGCACAAGTTGTAGAAGACAGGTTTATTGGCAGGACAGCTGGACTCATGTCTGGAGAGTGGACTCATCTCTGACAGCATGAGGAATGTGATAACATAGGAAGACCTCAGAATACAGCCACTGCTCCTTCATGTTGAGAGGTGTCAGTGGACATGGTTTGGACACCTTGTGATGAAGTAGGGTAGCTGTCTCCATCAGGTGTATCAGGCAGTGTTCCTGGGTGGATACTCCCTCACAGACCAAGGACATGTGGAAGGATTTAGACTTCTCAATTTGCCTCATCAGGCCTATACATTCTTTTGGATTACTTGTAGACTTATTAAAGGTAGGGAGTCTGCTCTAACCGCTCAGCTTTCAACCAGAAAGCCCCTCACTTGGACAACTGATTTATAAAATTAATGAGTTGAAGAAAATGTGACACAATGTTGTCATAGTTTATGGCATAAGCTTCATCTTTCAAGCAGAAGTCAGTTATTAGCAAATAACCTTTATATATGTGTATATCCACACATGCACATGCACGCACACACACACGCACACACACACACACACACACACACACACACACACACACACACACACACACACATAAACACACACACGTGTGTGTGTGTGTGTGTGTGTGTGTGTGTGTGTGTGTGTGTATTCAGCAAGAACTTACACTGCACTACCATTATACATATAAATATGGGGAGATTCCTCAAGATTGGAGATATTTACTTATTAAACCTGACTTTAAGGGAAAGGGGAATAGGACAAACCCAGAATCATACAGACCCTTAAGTCTACTTTCATGTTGTGGAAAAATAATGGAGAAGGTAATACTGGATAAGTTATTATCAGAACTGGATAGGTTGAGACTTGAAACCATATATCAGCATACATATGCTGAAAATAGATCTATTACCACCTGTAACATGATGTTCTATAACAATATAATAACAGCTATGAATGAAACGTTGTGATGTAATTCATATAGATTTAACTTCAGCATTTGACAGGGTCATACAAAAAACACTGATCAATAAAATAGTACAACTAGGTATTGATGTACTCTTGATAAAATGGATAGCTGCATGGCTTACAAATAGGACATGGCAAGTAACATACAACTGGACAGGCAAAATCCTTAGTTACAGTCATGGTGTCCCACAGAGCACTGTCCTAGGTCCTTACTTGTTTAGATTGTATTTTTCAGACCTTACTTTTTCATCTAAGGTGTTCTAGTCTATATGCTGATGACCTGAAATTGGGTAAACTGCTTACAAGTGTTACAGATAAGGCATGTCTGCAAAGTAATTTGACTAAATTGACCATTTGGGCACAGGAGAATAATATGTTGATAAATACATCAAAAACTAAGCATATGAGATTTGGGAGACATAAATTGAAAGATGAATATTTAATACAGCACACAGTGATTGAAACTGTAGACTCATTTAAGGACCTGGGTTTATGGGTAGATTCAGCTATGAGTTTTTATAATCATATCAACCAATTGGCTAATAATAGCTATAGAACTATAGGTTGTATAAAAAGTTTTATAAAATCTAGGAAATAAAACATAATGAAGTTATTGTTTGTTAGTTAAATTAGACCCAAACTTGAGTAAGGAATAAGAATATGGAAACCCTATAGAAAAACAAGCATGAATAAACTGGAAAGAGTAGAGCGGAAATATACCAAGGGCATCCATGGATGTGAAACTTGTATAGTGTCTCTTACAGATATTTAAGAGGAGATCTTATTCAGGTATATAGGGACAACTGAATCATCAGATAACCTATGTAGAAGATTCTATAGGAATGAGAAGTGTACTAATTGGTTCTCTGACAGAGTAGCTGATGCTTGGAACAGACTACCAAATTACATTAAAGCAAGTACTAGTTTAGATATTTTTAAGAACAGCCTGGACACTTATTATGGGAACAAGTGTTTTGGTATGTTGACAAGCTAGAAGGGCATCAATGCCCGTGCTTGAAATATTTGTATGTATGTATGTAATAAGTGACACTAACTTATTCTGGTTAAAATAAACCAGATTAAGTCATTTCATGGGGTGTTTTGTATATTATATTAAGTCATTTCATGGGTGTTTTGTATATTACATTAAGTCATTTCATGGGTTGTTTTGCATATTACATTAAGTCATTTCATGGAGTGTTTTGTATATTACATTAAGTCATTTCATGGGGTGTTTTGTATATTGAATTAAATCATTTCATGGGGTGTTTTGTATTTTACATTAAGTAATTTCATGGGTGTTTTGTATATTACATTAAATAATTTAATGGGGTGTTTTCTATATTACATTAAGTCATTTCATGGGGTGTTTATATATTGCATTACGCCATTTCATGGGTGTTTTGTATATTACATTAAATAATCTCATGGGGTGTTTTGTATATTACATTAAGCCATTTCATGGGGTGTTTTATCTATTACATTAAGTAATTTCATGGGTCTTTTGTATATTATATATGCAACAAAAATAAAAAAGCAGAGGAATAAGCAATACGACCAAGTATATTGGATTAAATCATTTCATGGGGTGTTTTGTATATTACATTAAGTCGTTTCATGAGGTGTTTTGTATATTACATTAAGTCATTTCATGGGTGTTTTGTATATTACATTAAGTCATTTCATGGGGTGTTTTGCATATTACATTAACTCATTTCATGGAGTGTGTTGTATATTACATTAAGTCATTTCATGGGGTGTTTTGTATATTAGATTAAATCATGTCATGGGGTGCTTTGTATTTTACATTATATATTGCATTAAGCCATTTCATGGGTGTTTTGTATATTACATTAAGTCATTTCATGAGGTGTTTTGTATATTACATTAAGTCATATCATGGGGTGTTTTGTATATTACATTAAGTAATTTCATGGGTGTTTTGTATATTACATTAAGTAATTTCATGGGTATTTTGTATATTACATTAAATAATTTCATGGGGTGTTTTGTATATTACATTAAGTCATTTCATGGGGTGTTTTATATATTACATTAAGTCATTTCATGGGTCCTTTGTATATTACATTAAGTCATTTCATGTGGTGTTTTGTATATCACATTAAGTCATTTCATGGGGTGTTTTGTATATTACATTGTCATTTCATGGGTGTTTTGTATATTACATTAAATCATTTCATGGGGTGTTTTGTATATTACATTAAGTCATTTCATGGGGTGTTTTATATATTACATTAAGTCATTTCATGGGAGTTTTGTATATTATTGTCATTTCATGGGTGTTTTGCATATTACATTAAGTCATTTCATGGGTGTTTTGTATATTACATTGTCATTTCATAGGTGTTTTGTATATTACATTAAGCCATTTTGTGGGTGTTTTGTATATTACATTAAATTATTTCATGGGGTGTTTTGTATATTACATTAAGTCATTTCATGAGGTGTTTTGTGTATTACATTAAGTCATTTCAAGGGTGTTTTGTATATTACATTAAGTCATTTCGTGGGGTGTTTTGTATATTACATTAAGTCATTTCATGAGTGTTTTGTATATTACATTAAGTCATTTTATGGGTGTTTTGTATATTACCTTAAGTCATTTCATGGGGTGTTTTGTATATTACACTAAGTCATTTCATTGGTCTTTTGTATATTACATTAAGTCATTTCATGAGTGTTTTTTATATTACATTAAGTCATTTCATGGGTGTTTTGCATATTACATTAAGTCATTTCATGGGCTGTTTTGTAAATTAGATTAAATCATTTCATGGGGTGTTTTGTATTTTGCATTAAGTCATTTCATGGGTGTTTTGTATATTACATTAAGTCATTTCATGGGGTATTTTGTATATTACATTAATTCATTTCATGGGGTATTTTTTGTATATTACATTAAATAATTTCATGGGGTGTTTTGTATATTACATTATGTCATTTCATGGAAGTTTTGTATATTACATTAAGTCATTTCATGGGGTATTTTATATATTACATTAAGTCATTTCATGGGTCTTTTGTATATTACATTAAGTCATTTCATGAGGTGCTATGTATATTACATTAAGTCATTTCATGGGGTGTTTTGTCTATTACATTAAGTAATTTCATGGGTGTTTTGTATATTATATTAAGTCATTTCATGGGTGTTTTGTATATTACATTAAATGATTTCATGGGGTGTGTTGTATATTACATTAAGTCATTTCACGGGGTGTTTTTTATATTACATTAAGTCATTTCATGGGTGTTTTGTATATTACATTAAGCCATTTCATGGGTGTTTTGTATATTACATTAAATCATTTCATGGGGTGTTTTATATATTACATTAAGTAATTTCATGGGTGTTTTCTATATTACATTGTCATTTCATGGGTGTTTTGTATATTACATTAAGTCATTTCATGGGTGTTTTGTATATTACATTGTCATTTCATGTGTATTTTGTATATTACATTAAGTCATTTTGTGGGTGTTTTGTATATTACATTAAATCATTTCATAGGGTGTTTTGTATATTACATTAAATCATTTCATAGGGTGTTTTGTATATTACATTAAGTCATTTCATGAGGTGTTTTGTGTATTACATTAAGTCATTTCAAGGGTGTTTTGTATATTACATTAAGTCATTTCATGGGTGTTTTGTATATTACATTAAGTCATTTCATGGGGTGTTTTGTGTATTACATTGTCATTTCATGTGTATTTTGTATATTACATTAAGTCATTTCATGAGGTGTTTTGTATATTACATTAAGTCATATCATGGGGTGTTTTGTATATTACATTAAGTCATTTCATGGGGTGTTTTTTATATTACATTAAGTCATTTCATGAGTGTTTTTTATATTACATTAAGTCATTTCATGGGTGTTTTGTATATTACATTAAGTCATTTCATGGGCTGTTTTGTAAATTAGATTAAATCATTTTATGGGGTGTTTTATATTTTGCATTAAGTCATTTCATGGGTGTTTTGTATATTACATTAAGTCATTTCATGGGGTGTTTTGTATATTACATTAATTCATTTCATGGGGTATTTTTGTATATTACATTAAATAATTTCATGGGGTGTTTTGTATATTACATTATGTCATTTCATGGAAGTTTTGTATGTTACATTAAGTCATTTCATGGGGTATTTTATATATTACATTAAGTCATTTCATGGGTCTTTTGTATATTACATTAAGTCATTTCATGAGGTGCTTTGTATATTACATTAAGTCGTTTCATGGGGTGTTTTCTATATTACATTAAGTAATTTCATGGGTGTTTTGTATATTACATTAAGTCATTTCATGGGTATTTTGTATATTACATTAAATAATTTCATGAGATGTTTTGTATATTACATTAAGTCATTTAATGGGTGTTTTTTATATTACATTAAGTCATTTCATGGGTGTTTTATATATTACATTAAGTCATTTCATGCGGTGTTTTATATATTGCATTAAGTCATTTCATGGGTCCTTTGTATATTACATTAAGTCATTTCATGGGGTGTTTTGTATATCACATTAAGTCATTTAATGGGGTGTTTTGTATATTACATTAAGTCATTTCATGGGTGTTTTGTATATTACATTGTCATTTCATGGGTGTTTTGCATATTACATTAAGTCAGTTCATGTGTGTTTTGTATATTACATTGTCATTTCATGGGTGTTTTGTATATTACATTAAGCCATTTTGTGGGTGTTTTGTATATTACATTAAATTATTTCATGGGGTGGTTTGTATATTACGTTAAGTCATTTCATGAGGTGTTTTGTGTATTGCATTAAGTCATTTCATGGGGTGTTTTGCATATTACATTAAGTCATTTCATGAGTGTTTTGTATATTACATTAAGTCATTTTATGGGTGTTTTGTATATTACATTAAGTCATTTCATGGGGTGTTTTGTATATTACATTAAATCATTTCTTTGGTCTTTTGTATATTACATTAAGTCATATCATGGGGTGTTTTGTATATTACATTAAGTCATTTAATGGGGTGTTTTTTATATTACATTAAGTCATTTCATGAGTGTTTTTATGTTGCATTAAGTAATTTCATGGGTGTTTTGTATATTACATTAAGTCATTTCATGGGCTGTTTTGTATATTAGATTAAATCATTTCATGGGGTGTTTTGTATTTTACATTAAGTCATTTCATGGGTGTTTTGTATATTACATTAAGTCATTTCATGGGGTGTTTTATATATTGCATTAAGCCATTTCATGGGTGTTTTGTATATTACATTAAGTCATTTCATGGGGTGTTTTGTATATCACATTAATTCATTTCATGGGTTTTTTTTTGTATATTACATTAAATAATTTCATGGGGTGTTTTGTATATTACATTATGTCATTTCATGGAAGTTTTGTATATTACATTAAGTCATTTCATGGGGTATTTTATATATTACATTGTCATTTCTTGGGTCTTTTGTATATTACATTAAGTCATTTAATGAGGTGCTTTGTATATTACATTGTCATTTCATGGGGTGTTTTGTCTATTACATTAAGTAATTTCATGGGTGTTTTGTATATTATATTAAGTAATTTCATGGGTGTTTTCTATATTACATTAAATGATTTCATGGGGTGTGTTGTATATTACATTAAGTCATTTCACGGGGTGTTTTTTATATTACATTAAGTCATTTCATGGGTGTTTTGTATATTACATTTAGCCATTTCATGGGTGTTTTGTATATTACATTAAATCATTTCATGGGATGTTTTGTATATTACATTAAGTCATTTCATGGGGTGTTTTATATATTACATTAAGTAATTTCATGAGTGTTTTGTATATTACATTGTCATTTCATGGGTGTTTTGTATATTACATTAAGTCATTTCATGGTTTTTTGTATATTACATTGTCATTTCATGGGTGTTTTGTATATTACATTGTCATTTTGTGGGTGTTTTGTATATTACAATAAATCATTTCATGGGGTGTTTTGTATATTACATTAAGTCATTTCATGAGGTATTTTGTGTATTACATTAAGTCATTTCAAGGGTGATTTGTATATTACATTAAGTCATTTCATGGGTGTTTTGTATATTACATTAAGTCATTTCATGGGGTGTCCAAATCCAAGTGTGTGACCCTCCAGTGGCAATGAAACGAAAAGCAGAGATTCAAAGGAACTTCAAATAAGATGCATTCATAAAAAATAATAAAGTTTATTCCAATGAGTGAGCTTTCAAAGGCTTCTTCAGACTCTTAAAACAATGAATAAAACTGTTTGAATCATTTTTAAACCATCCTTAAGCTTCCTATTGGACATTACAAATTGATATGTCACATGTTATCTTGTCTTAAAGGAACAGATACTCAAAAAGTTAACATAGTTAAATGCAACAATATTTAGAAGGAATACTTCCATCCAAATATACAATTAATGATCAGAATGTCCATGCAAATAAGTAAAAAATATGCATATACCCTGATACATTCTAAAAAATAAATAAAAGGAGCATTGTGCTTGGTCCTATATCATTCTACAATCATTAAAAAACTGTTGCTACATTCATTAAAATCCTGAACATTCTCTCTCCTCATGGTGTTAAAAACATTAAAATCCTTAGATAAACAGCAAGTTTTATCGCGTTTCAATATCTAGCATCTCTACTAAGATAGTGGTGTGTCGAATGCAACTTTGCATATATCAGGTTAAAAAACTAATATAGCGAGAACTCTGTACTAAAAATGTAAGCGTACCTTTACCACAAAACAACATAGCGAATGTAATGTATTTCGCGATGTGCCTCATCAAGGAGTCAGACCTCATCATATCGGTGAAAGGCTGTTGTCCAAGATTAAAAATTCCACAAATAGGAACCTCTTAGATTCCACGTAAAACAAACTGTTTACAAGTTGTAAAGTGCCGTGTGCTGTAGGAACTCTGAATGCAATTGAGTACAACCTAATTTCATGCTATGGTAACTCAACGTGCGGTGAGCACGTTCTAAGCATCTAAGTACTGAACAACAGAAACAATGTTTAAATTTCTAAGAAAAAAGGTGAGCCTATATTCGTGCTGTCCTGTGCCTAAAATAGACAGTATTTGTAAGCACGATCATGCCCTAGAAGCATATATTGATCACAAAGTGTCACTATTTAAAACAATGAAACGTGTACATATTAATGAGTACACTTATTAAAGTGTTCGCTGAACATGGCAGAGATGGCATTAACTAATACAAAATAAAAAGATAAAAATAGATAAATAGTGGAATGCTAGGCGTAACACATAAAAATAAAGCTTGAAATTAGCACAAAGCACACATATAATAATACCTAAGTATAAAGCTCCATAGATGATAGGGTCCCTAACTAGTAAAAAAGCAACTACTTCCATGTACATAGTTGGTGCTAAATATAACAACATTCTAAGTTAAAAAGGTCAAATGAAAAATGTGAAGAGATAAACAATCCGCAACAATACTAAGCCTGTACCTAATGATAAAACAAAACTATCTATTGATGTATGGGGTACCTATTAAGTAATTTCATGGGTGTTTTCTATATTACATTAAATGATTTCATGGGGTGTGTTGTATATTACATTAAGTCATTTCACGGGGTGATTTTTATATTACATTAAGTCATTTCATGGGTGTTTTGTATATTACATTTAGCCATTTCATGGGTGTTTTGTATATTACATTAAATCATTTCATGTGATGTTTTGTATATTACATTAAGTCATTTCATGGGGTGTTTTATATATTACATTAAGTAATTTCATGAGTGTTTTGTATATTACATTGTCATTTCATGGGTGTTTTGTATATTACATTAAGTCATTTCATGTTTTTTTTGTATATTACATTGTCATTTCATGGGTGTTTTGTATATTACATTAAGTCATTTTGTGGGTGTTTTGTATATTACATTAAATCATTTCATGGGGTGTTTTGTATATTACATTAAGTCATTTCATGAGGTATTTTGTGTATTACATTAAGTCATTTCAAGGGTGTTTTGTATATTACATTAAGTCATTTCATGGGTGTTTTGTATATTACATTAAGTCATTTCATGGGGTGTTTTGTGTATTACATTAAGTCATTTCATCAGTGTTTTGTGTATTACATTGTCATTTCATGGGCGTTTTGTATATTACATTAAATCATTTCATGTGGTGTTTTGTATATTACATTAAGTCATTTCATGGGTCTTTTGTGTAATACATTAAGTCATTTCATGAGGTGTTTTGTATATTACATTGTCATATCATGGGGTGTTTTGTATATTACATTAAGTAATTTCATGGGTGTTTTGTATATTATATTAAGTCATTTCATGGGTGTTTTGTATATTACATTAAATGATTTCATGGGGTGTGTTGCATATTACATTAAGTCATTTCACGGGGTGTTTTTTATATTACATTAAGTCATTTCATGGGTGTTTTGTATATTACATTAAGCCATTTCATAGGTGTTTTGTATATTACATTAAATCATTTCATGGGGTGTTTTGCATATTACATTAAGTCATTTCATGAGGTGTTTTATATATTACATTAAGTCATTTCATGGGTGTTTTGTATATTACATTGTCATTTCATGGGTGTTTTGTATATTACATTAAGTCATTTTGTGGGTGTTTTGTATATTACATTAAAGCATTTCATGGGGTGTTTTTTATATTACATTAAGTCATTTCATGGGTCTTTTGTGTATTACATTAAGTCATTTCATGAGGTGTTTTGTATATTATATTGTCATATCATGGGTGTTTTGTATATTACATTAAGTAATTTCATGGGTATTTTGTATATTATATTAAGTCATTTCATGGGTGTCTTGTATATTACATTAAATGATTTCATGCGGTGTTTTGCATATTACATTAAGTCATTTCACGGGGTGTTTTTTATATTACATTAAGTCATTTCATGGGTGTTTTGTATATTACATTAAGCCATTTCATAGGTGTTTTGTATATTACATTAAAGCATTTCATGGGGTGTTTTGCATATTACATTAAGTCATTTCATGGGGTGTTTTATATATTACATTAAGTCATTTCATGGGTGTTTTGTATATTACATTGTCATTTCATGGGTGTTTTGTATATTACATTAAGTCATTTTGTGGGTGTTTTGTATATTACATTAAAGCATTTCATGGGGTGTTTTGTATATTACATTAAGTCATTTCATGAGGTGTTTTGTGTATTACATTAAGTCATTTCAAGGGTGTTTTGTATATTACATTAAGTCATTTCATGGGTGTTTTGTATATTACATTAAGTCATTTCATGGGGTGTTTTGTGCATTACATTAAGTCATTTCATAAGTGTTTTGTGTATTACATTGTCATTTCATGGGAGTTTTGTATATTACATTAAATCATTTCAAGGGGTGTTTTGCATATTACATTAAGTCATTTCATGGGTCTTTTGTATATTACATTAAGTCATTTTATGAGGTGTTTTGTATATTACATTGTCATATCATGGGGTGTTTTGTATATTACATTAAGTCATTTCATGAGTGTTTTTTATATTAAATTAAGTCATTTTGTGGGTGTTTTGTATATTACATTAAGTCATTTCATGGGCTGTTTTGTATATTAGATTAAATCATTTCATGGGGTGTTTTGTATTTTACATTAAGTCATTTCATGGGTGTTTTGTATATTACATTAAGTCATTTCATGGGGTGTTTTATATATTGCATTAAGCCATTTCATGGGTGTTTTGTATATTATATTAAGTCATTTCATGAGGTGTTTTGTATATTACATTAAGTCATTTCATGGGGTATTTTTTGCATATTATATTAAATAATTTCATGGAATGTTTTGTATATTACATTATGTCATTTCATGGGAGTTTTGTATATTACATTAAGTCATTTCATGGGGTATTTTATATATTACATTAAGTAATTTCATGGGTCTTTTGTATATTACATTAAGTCATTTCATGAGGTGCTTTGTATATTACATTAAGTCATTTCATGGGGTGTTTTGTCTATTACATTAAGTAATTTCATGGGTGTTTTGTATATTATATTAAGTCATTTCATGGGTGTTTTTTATATTACATTAAATGATTTCATGGGGTGTGTTGTATATTACATTAAGTCATTTCATGGGTGTTTTGTATATTACATTGTCATTTCATTAGTGTTTTGTATATTGCGTTAAGTTTTTTCATGGGGTGTTTTATATAGGTTCATTAGTTCATAGGTTCATACTAGGCTATCTGCCCTAGGGCATTTATAAGCCTGTAACAACTTTTTCTTATTTGGTGATTATACGCAGAGTGGAATTTTCATTTGGTGGAATCCGCATCTTTTTCAGTGGGACAGTATTTATATAATGGACAATCAAGATTCTATCGAAACCTTTTACAGTTGGTCGTATAATAGGGATATCAACCCGGGAAGATCTTTCCATGAAGTAAAGTTCTAAGTGGTTTATTATCTGGTGATGTGTGTGACTGTATTCGTCGAACTTTGGAAGCTTCAGCCATTTGGTGTTTTCTAACATTACTGCAGATTTGGGTTCAATTTAAGCAAGCGTATATGACATTCTGAGATTTATTTGGAATATATGCATGCATTATTACGGACCTATCTAGTATGTCAGCCTTTCTTTAAATTGATGGGCTCTTTTTTGTTATTAATAATCACAAGGCACTGTGGAACTTTCAATCGTTTGGCGACATTACGTTGAGAAGAATCTTTCCTTTGTGGAACCTGTACCTTGCTTATAGGGATATTATTTTTACAATGGACAGTTAAGATTTCATTACAATTTCTGTACACCATGCTGCATATTCAGTTTCTGTATTAAGAATTTATTTAACATTCCAAGTTTGAATTTTGTGTATTGAACATTATATATTTTTTAATGGGTGAGTCATTGCGTGATGGGTACATACTGCCCTTTCTTTCCTTTTAGTATAAAGTTTAGGTTATAATCTAGTGCTGGACTGACATATTTTTCTACAATTAATATTTAATATTTAGTTGTCTTTGGTTACATTAATCTAGACAGCTGGGACATATTATAATTTCACCTTTATACATTGTATTTGATGTTGGCGACATTGGTATATGAGCCAGTACATATAACGTTAGGTCCTACAGGTAAATAATAGGGCATTTTGATCATTTCATTTTTTGGCCACAATACAAAAATATTTTGGAACAGCCTGGCCTGGCTGCTGTGTTTTTTCCAGGAGATTACTTTTGTTCCGTATTCTAGGGTTTCATTTTTAGTGGTTGGTGTGGAATCACTAGCATTCTTGTTATTCATTGGATCTCAGAGAGGCAAATGGTGGCTTCAGTGGGTTGGGACACAGCTTGGTTTTGAATGATATGTTCATTCTTCTTTTTTTATACATATTTTGGGCTGTTATTGTTCCTCCTACCACCATCAAACAAAATATAATAATTGTATTTTTTATTTTTTCGTGCTGGCATAGTTGTCGTGGCTATCATTGTCAGCTACTAGTCTTGGGTTTATTCAACTTTATTCAACTTACACCTATTTGAACAAATATAGATCTAGCCATGGATCTTTCAAGTTTAATAATAGGGCTATCAGCTGATAGGGAAGATCTTCGGGCATTTGGGCTTGGATCTTCCTCTCAAGCCAACAATATGACTGATGATGCATCCAGTTTGGAATCTGCTTGTTGAAGGCTTATCTAAGCAGCTTCGTACTCTCCGAGCCAACGTTTGGCATTCCAAATTGTTCAAGGCATACATTGCCAAAGGTATAACCCCTTGGGGCCTGAGAGTACGCATACAACCTCATGTGGGGACGGTGGATTCGGAGCTTAGTGATCAGTGGTCACAGATACAGCAGCAGGCCAGTATGTCCTTTGTGGAAACTCTTTCTAAATATTATGATCGAACAATTGATAAAGAAATTGATGAGGTGACCAAAATGGTGAATGACATGAAACCCTATGAAGGTGAACTTTATTTTAACCAACACCTTAATAAAGTAGCCACAGATCTAAATAATTTAGAACAACAGCTTAAAAGCAAAACATTAAGAAATTTAAGAGGGATCAGGGTGATTACCAGCAGGGCAATCCCTTTCAAATAATTTCAAACATGTGAGATTCACACCTACATTATCTAAAACTTCCAAGAGAAAGAGACCATGTTCCATTTTAAGAAAATTTGGTCATGATACTGGTTCCTCAACTGAGGACATCTCTTCCTGTACAGCTAATGAGTTACAATCAGTACCAAGTTCACCTTCACCCAAAAGGACTATATTATCTGTCCCTTTAGGCCCAGGTACAAGCGGGGGGGACGCAAACACAGAAGGTATAGACAATATTCAGAGTCTGTTGAAAATGGTCATACAGAATTAGTGGAAGATCAAAGTAAGAATGTTTTAAATCTATCTGATTTTGTACTATTTCCGGCCCATTTATCTGTGCTTAATAAAGGCTTGACTTTTATTCCGGGATTCATGGTGTCTGAGGAATTGTTTGCTCAGGATTTATTGTCTTTTTGTAGAACTTTGAACCTAAGATTGTTTTTTGGCAATAATGACAATGATGATATGGATGATAAGTTTATATATCATAAATCTTCTTTCACTCCACCTATGCATCCTTTGGTACATCAGTTCCAAAATAGCGTTCTCAAAGATCTGCATTTTTCTAGGTCTGAGATACAGTATAAATCAAATAATGTAACTCTTGTGGAAAAACAAGCTATTCTGGAACTACAAAATAACAAAAATATTGTCATTATTTCAGCCGACAAAGGTGGAGCTGTGGTTGTGTTGAATTGGAAAGATTATGATCAGGAAGCCAAAAGGCAGTTATCTGATGGCAGATATTATTTTGAGATGCCTATAAATCCTATTCATCGTTTCAAAAAATCAATTGATGAATTTTTGGTTCAGGGCAGGGATGAAGCAATTATAACTAATGACATCATGCATCAATTGATGATTCAGGACCCGCTAACCAATATATTTATTTTTTGCCAAAACTTCACAAAAATCCTATACACCCACCGGGTAGACCGATTGTTTCAGGCAAAGGTTACATTACGGAACCACTATCTCTTTATCTGACCAAACACCTTAAGCCCCTCCTCCATCTTGTTCGGTCTCGATTACAGGACACTACAAACTTCCTGCAAATCATTTCAGAGAGTCAATTAGAACCGGACTGGTTGATGTGCACACTTGATGTGTGCGCTTTATATACTAACATTCCACATGAATTTGGTTTGGAGGCGCTTACATATTGGTTGGAGGTGGCCAATTTATATGATTCTGATTTCAATTCCTTTTTGGTAGAGCTAGCAGGACATGTTCTTAGCAATAATGTATTTTTCTATCAAGATACATGTTACTTACAAACAAAGGGTACAGCAATGGGGGCTTCTTTTGCCCCCATTTATGCTGATTTGTTTATGGCTTTTGTTGAAAAACAGCTTATTTATGATCCTGGCACTAACATTTATTTAGAATACATTGATATTTGGAGACGTTTTCTGGATGATTGCTGGATGGTATGGACAGGAGAGGTTAATATCCTACATGAATTCTTAGTTTACCTAAATAAGAACCCTCGAGGACTGCAATTTACTATTCATTATGATCTTAATAGTATTACATTTTTGGATGTAAATATTAACAGATTATCAGATCACACGCTGGGCACTGAAGTGTTCAGAAAATATCCCCAATATAATACCATCCTCCATGCGTCTAGTTTTCACCCTCCACATATAGCCCGCAACATCCCCAAATCACAATTTATTAGAACGAAATGAATTTGTTCAGATGATTCTTCATTTCAGAATCATAGGAAGGATCTTACTGGTAGATTTAAAGCCAGGGGCTATGGCATGGGTTATGTGTTGCAGGCAAGTAATTTGGTTAATTCAACCAACAGGGAAGAATTTTTGAAGTACAAGGATCATAATGTCACAACAATGCAACCTATAAGGCTGGTTACAACATATGCCAGGAACACGGTGAACCTAATTGAAAGTGTTAGGAGACATTGGAATATCCTACAATACGATGATGAGTTATCTCAAATTATACCTGAAAGATGTCTATTTTCATACCGGAAAGGTAAAAACCTTGCTTCTTATTTCAATCATTATAAACATGGGTCCATATATCAACCTTCCCAATACATACAAACTACTACTATGGGTGACCCATTAGTTGGCTGTTATCCATGTGGACATTGTATCCACTGTGACAAGGTGGTAAAATCTAAACAATTTTCCAGTCGCAACAGTTCTTCAGTCTATGAAATTAATTTTTTTGCCAATTGTAGTACTGATTGGTTAGTATATCAAGCTATATGCACCTGTGGTTCTTTCTACATTGGTCAGACTTCTCGCCCATTTAGAATAAGAATTTCAGAACACATCAGCAATATTAAAAAAAAAAAACTTTCGAGTGCACTTAATAAATACCATTTGATACACCCTACTCCTAGGTTTTCATTTTTGATTATTGACATTGTAAAGGGCAATAAATCCAATAAAATTGGATGGCATTCCATTCTAAATAATAAAGAGAAAAAGTGGATTGTGAAACTGGGAGGGTTGTTCCCTCCTGGTTTGAATGAACAATTTTAAGATGGACCAATCAGCCTTTAGAATCATGTATTTATTGTTTAATTAAATTTCATTTTTTTCTTATTTGCACTGAGAAAGGCTGTGATATTATTCCGGCCGAAACCGGTTTGCTTATTTATTTTATTAAAGTGATTTTGTACACAGTATGCTGGCTCTGTCTTTACTGGAACATTTATAAGCCTAGCCAGAGTGTGTTTGGCTTTCACCACCCATTTTAAATGAATTTTGCTATGCCCTTTTTTGAGGTTAGTATACTGTGCCTCTGTCTAACAGTGACACAGAAGTGATACCTGGGGTAAACCTACGATCTCCCATCCACTCATCAAGATTCCTCTTGAAGAGAGTCAGTGAGGGACTCTGCCTAACCTGGACTGGGATTTTATTCCAGAGTGAAGGGAGCCTCTGGGTTATGAATCTGTCCCTCCAGCATGTCCTATTTATTTCAGTGCTGAGGTTCAAGTCTCTCAAGCTCGATGGGATTTGGATTTTCTGAGGTGCAGCATGTGTATTAATTCCGGGTTGGACATGGCTTTATATGTCAGGCACAGATCGCCTCTGAGCAGGCGGTATGCCACTGAGTAGAGCTGGAGTTTTTTTAACCAGGCAGCATATGGCATCTGTTTGAGCCCTTTGATCCTCTTGGTGAGGTACTTTTGGGGTCTTTCCAGTTGCTGCAGGTGTCTGGTAAGGTACATCCCAAAAGGGGCATTGTACTCAATTATGGGCCTGATGAGGGATGAGTAAAGAGGCACGATGACCTCCCCTGATCTAGATGTGAATCCCTTCATGAGTAGGTGGGCTATATAAAATGTTTTTCTAACGACTTTGGCCACGTGGTTTTCAAATGAGAGCTTGCTATCAACTTGGGTCCCCAGGTCTCTAATTACTTCTTCCGTACTTAATGGATTACCACCTATGTTATAATTTGTGGGCACTTTGTTTTTGCCAAAGGGGATGACTATATACTTTTTGGTGTTTAGCTTGAGGCCATGGCTCTGGCACCAGTTGTCTGTTTCTATGAGGACCTTTTGTAGGATGCTTGTGTCGGCTGGAGGGTCGATTATGGCGTCTAGTTTGTAGTCATCTGCGAACTTGGTCAGCCACAGTCCTTCCATGTTGGCCTGTCCCTCTGAGAAATATATACTGAACAAGAGAGGTCCCAGGACTGAGCCTTGTGGGACGTCACTTGTAACTGGTTTGGAGTCTGACATGGCTCCAGCAATTCTTAGGTTCATAGGTTCATAGGTTCATAGGTTTATACTAGGCTATCTGCCCTAGGGCATTTATAAGCCTAGCCCAGAGTTTTTGTGGCTTACGCCACCCCTTTATATTGAAGGATATTATGCCCATTATTTTGCTGTGCCTCTGTCAAGCAGTGACACTGGTGTAATCCCTGGGGTATACCTGGATCTCCCATCCATTGGTCAAGATTTCTCTTGAACAAGGCCAGCGAGGTGCTCTGCCTCACATGTACCGGGATTTTGTTCCACAGCATAGGGAGTCTCTGGGTGATGAATCTGTCCCTCCAGCACGTCCTATTTATGACCGTGTCAAGGTTTAAGTCTCGTGCTCTTGTGGATCTGATGGATTTAGATTTTTTGAGGTGAAGCATGTTCATTAATTCCGGGTTGGACACGGCCTTGTATGTCAGGCACAGGTCACCTCTGAGCAGGATGCGACTGAGTAGAGCTGGAGCTCCTTCATTCGGGCAGCATAAGACATATTTTTGAGACCCTTTATCCTTTTGGTGAGGAACTTTTGGGGTCTTTCCAATTGCTGTAGGTGTCGGGTCAGATACATTCCAAATGGGGCATTGTACTCAATCATCGGTCTGATGAGTGATGAGTACAGGGGAATGATGACCTCTCTTGACCTAGACGTGAAACCCTTCATGATCAGGTGGGCAATGTGGAAGGTCTTCCTAACAACTTTGGCAACGTGGGTGTCAAATGAGAGGTTGCTATCAACCTGTGTTCCCAGATCCCTGATAACCTCTTCTGTGCTTAGTGGATTGCCACCTATATGGTAGCTAGGGGTAACCTTGTTTTTCCAAAGGGTATGACTATGCATTTTTTAGCGTTTAACTTTAGGCCATGGCTTTGGCACCAGTTATCTGTTTCTATGAGACCCTTCTGAAGGATATCTGTGTCTGATGTGTTTTCAACTATGGCGCCCAGTTTGCAGTCATCTGCAAACTTTGTCAGCCATAATCCTCCTGTGCTTGCCTGTACTTCCGAAAAGTAGATTCCGAACAAGAGTGGACCCAGGACCGAGCCCTGTGGGACACTGCTTGTGACAGGCTTAGAATCTGACATGGCGCCAGCAACTCTAACCCTGTGGGTTCTGTCACTTAGCCAGTTTGCAACCCATCTTGTGACGTATGGGTTCACATTTAAACTGGTGAGTTTTTCTATGATGCCTGAGTGGGGTATCGTGTCGAAGGCCTTTGCCAGGTCAAGGTAGGCTGTATGGACTGCCTTGCCCTCATCAATGGCCTTGGTGACTGTTTCGAAAAAGTCAACCAAGTTTAAAAGGCATGATCTGCCCTTGACAAAGCCAAATTGGGTTTGATCCAATGTCTGCAGGTCCCCTATGTCTTTATTTATGAGTTCCATAATGATCCTCTCCATAGCTTTGCAGACCAGGCTTGTTAAGCTGATGGGACGGTAGTTTCCAGGGTCGGTGGAGGCACCGCCTTTGTATAATGGGACCACAGTAGCCGTACGCCATTCCTTGGGTACGTATCCTGAGGTGAGGCTAAGATTAAACAGCTGCCCTAACTGTGGATTTAATTCCTCAATGAGCTCGTGGAGCACACAACCGGGGACACCATCTGGTCCCATGGATGCTGTTCTTACTTGAGCATTTGAGATGTTTGGGAGGATACAATCCTCTGGTATAGATATTTCTCCTTTTGGGGGGGGGGGAATTTGCACTGAACCTGTCAGCCAGTTTGTTGGCAATGTCTGTAGGTTCTGTGAACTTTACATCATTTTGAACCAGTTCTGAACATATCTGGGAGTTTCCTCCCAGGTTTCTAACATAGCTAAAAAAGGCCTTGTGGTTGCCTTTTGAGTCTGTGGCAATTTTTCTTTCAAAATTTGCTTTGGAGGATTTTATGAGAGATCTTAGTTTTTTACTTACGATGATCAAGGGTGTCTTCCCTTTTGAGGATTTAGCTCTATCTTGTAGTAGCTTTCTCCTTTTGTTGTAGAGCTTGTTTATGGCTGGGGTCCACCAGACTGGACGCCTGCCTTTGGTACAAAGAGTCTTTGTTTTGTTTGGGATTGCCTGATCCATGCAGTCCTGGAGGTGCTGGTAGAAGGCATTTGTAAGTGATTCAGCGGCTTTAGTGATGGTTTCCACTGGCTCTGGGGCCTTGAAAGAGACCACACCAGTCCTAAGAAGTGTGAAGTCGGCTTTAGAGAAGTTCTTCACTGTGGTCTTTTTTGTCTGGGGTGGGGCGGATGTGGACTTCCAGTGAGATTAGTTTATGATCTGATCTCACCAATGAAGGGTATACCTCCGGTGTTGAACATTGTGACCCCATGTTTGTGATGATGAGATCCAGTATGTTTTCACCTCTTGTGGGCATGGTGACTAGTTGTTCCATGGCATTAGAGTTTATGAACTCTAGGAACCTTTGGGCTAAAGTGTTGGGGCTTGAGTAGTGATCCCAGTCTATGTTTGGATAGTTGAAATCACCTAGTATGATGGTGTTTGGGGTTACATTTATCCCCTCCAGAGTTTTCAGGAATGCTGTGTGAGAATCCTGAGTTTGAGAGGGTGGCCTGTAACATGCTACAAATTGTAGAGCAGTCTTGCCTACAGTTAATTGCACCTGGATGGTCTCTGATGCATCATGCATTGCCACCAACCTGGAGGTGAGGGTATCTTTGATGAATATGGACACCCCTCCTCCTTTCTTGGTGTTATCCGGATTTTGTGGCCGGAGCGCATGATATGAGGTAAAACCTGATAGTGCCGGGGTGCTCTCAGGAGCCTTGAACCAGGTTTCTGTCACAGCACAGACATCGATGTTCTCCATACTGAGAAGGGCCTCGAGTGCGTGCATCTTGAGGTTGAGACTTCTGGCATTAAGCAGCATTACCCTTAGTTTTTTTCCTTTATTTTGTTCTAGGGTGGTAGGTTTAGAATTTGAGCCTGGCCTAAAAAAGGCACTATGGGGGTGGCAAGAGCCTTTGCCAATATCCGGAAGCCCAGGGGTGACAGGTGCAAGCCATCCCTTGCGAAGCAACATGGCTTGTCCAGCATGTCATCCCAGGCAGACAGACATTGGATCCCCTTTGAATGACACCAGTGATTTAGCCAATTATTAAAGCTGATCATCTTTTCTCTGTACTGTGGCATCATTCTTGGTGAAGGTAGGATACTGCTCAAGGTCAGGGTCATACCTGCCTGGGCTACATAATCAGAGAGCTCCTCTATGTCCCTTTTCATGTAGTCCAGGGAGGTGCATCTCAGGTCGTTCACACCAGCATGGACAATGACTGAGTCATACTTGTACCTGCTGTCAAGTGACCTGAGTGCTTGCGTTATGTGGCAGATTCTAGCGCCCGACAGGCAGCTTACTGTGACCTTCTCCTTGCTCAATCTGGTGAGTGGGACGTCAGTGTGTCTGACTATGGAGTCACCTATGACAAGAGTATCTGGCATTGTGTTTGGCCTTAAGGGCTGTGACTGTTTGGCACACTGACTTTGTGGTCTATGTGTTGCATGTGTCTTGGTCTGTGGTGGTAGTTGTTTGGGTGTCTGCTTCGGTGGCCTCTGCTGTTTTGGTAGATTTTTGGTCAGAGCCTCCGAGTATGTTTTTATGTGTTTGTGTGTGTGATATGAGGTTGTGCTAGAGCTATGTGAGACTGGGTTTGAGGTGTGTGTGGTTACCTTCTCCTCCTGTCTGGTCTTGCCAGTCCTATGATGAGAGAGCTCAGCCTCCAGTTTGGCTATATAGTTGCATCACTCGCATGTGTTTGTGTTTTGTGGGAGAAGGAGAGGGTTGTCTGTGTACATGAGGCAATTGTAACATTGCCTTAATATTCCCAGATTCATCAGCTGAGCAGGAGATGACACTAGCAACTGACCCCGAGACATGCTAGAAGGTAAAGTTAAGAACTTTGTGTAGATGGGTTTGAGAAGAGTTAAAGGGGTGTGGATGATCGAAAAAGGGGTATTAGGCTGGTAGGGTGCTATGTATAATAAAAACTGCTATATCAGAGTAAAGAGTACTTTGGGTGCAAGTGCTAGGCTATCCGGATAGAGAATAGTCACTTATGAATCAAGTAGATCAAAACTTTATAGGTATAGGATAGGGTAGTTAGATTATCAGTACAGCTTAGGAAGAGATGTTCTAAGGGAAAATTTGAAGAGTGGACTTTAGGTAGCCCGAATAGTTTAAACCTGGTTAACCGCCACTGCTCTAGTGTGCAACAGTGGCAACTCCACGCTAAATCGCGCTAAATCGCGCTAACGCGCGTTTAGCGTGTTTTATAGCAGGGGGCTGAAAGGAGCTAGGAATTGGCCCAAAACGACCAATGGACTACTAGTTTCTGGCTGAAACTTCACCAAATCAGACAAAAAGGCTGCTCAGTGCTACCCACTCCCACTGGTAAGCAAAGAAACTTCCCTCCTTCCAAATAAGGCAATGGATCAGTAACAGGAACTAAAAACAAAGCCCAGGGATCAGCAACTCTGAAACTGGACTACTCTAGTTCAGTAAGGCGGGAAAACAAGAGAAAACAAGAGAATTCTAACCATGTGGGTTCTGTCCTTGAGCCAGTTTGCAACCCATCTAGTGACACAGGGGTTTATATTTAAGCTGGTGAGCTTATCTATAATGCTCGAGTGGGGTATTGTATCGAAGGCTTTTGTGAGGTCCAGGTAGGCTGTGTGGACCACCTTCCCCTCGTCAATGGCCTTGGTGACTGTTTCAAAGAAATTGACCAGGTTTAAGAGGCAGAATCTGCCCTTAACAAAGCCGAACTGGGTAGGATCCAGTGTCTGTAGGTCCCCAATATCTTTATTTATGAGGTCCATGATGATCCTTTCCATAGCTTTGCAGACCAAGCTAGTCAGGCTTATGGGGCAATAGTTTCCAGGATCCGTTGAGGCACCACCTTTGTGGAGAGAGACCACTGTTGATGTATGCCACTCTTTGGGTACATATCCTGTAGTAAGGCTGAGATTGAACAGTAGTTTTATGTTTGGGTTTAGCTCTTCTTGGAGTTCATGTAGGACGCAGCTCGGGACACCGTCTGGCCCCATTGATGCTGTGTTTTTTGCATTGGAGAGGGCGGCTCTTACCTGAGCATCTGAGATGTCAGGGGGGCAGCACTCTGCTGGGATAGATATTTGCCCTTTTGGTGGGGAGGGGGGGGAGACATTTGCACTGAACCTGTCAGCTAGGATGTTGGCAATGTCTGTGGGTTCGGTGTATTTTTTGTCATTTTGGACTAATTCTGAGCATATCTGGGAATTCCCACCCAGGTTTCTAACATAACTAAAGAAAGCCTTGTGATTATCCTTAGTGTCCTGTGCAATTTTTCTCTCGAAGCTGGCCTTAGCCGATTTTATGAGTGCCCGTAGTTTTTTGCTAATACTGATCAGAGATGCCTTCCCTTTTTGGGATTTTGCTCTATCATGTAGTAGCTTCTTCCTTCTATTGTATAGTTTGTTTATGGCTGGGGTCCACCAGACAGGACGCCTGCCTTTGGAGGATTGGGTCTTGGTTTTATTTGGGATTGCATGATCCATGCATTCCTGAAGGTGTTCATAGAATGCGTTTATAAAGGATTCTGTGGTCTGGGCCGTATTTTCCACAGGCCTGGGGGCTTTGTAGGATTCCACCTCGGTTTTGAGGAGTGTGAAATTTGCTTTAGAGAAGTTTTTCACTGTGGTTTTATGGGCAGGGGGTGGGGTCGAGATGTGAATATCCAGTGAGATTAGTTTATGGTCTGATCTTACCAGTGAGGGATACACTTCTGGTCTGGAGCATAGAGCCCCCATGTTGGTGATGATCAGGTCCAGTATGTTTTCCCCTCTTGTGGGAGTGGTAACAAGTTGTTCCATAGTATTTGAGTTTATAAATTCTAGGAACCTTTGGGCTAGGGTGTTGGAGCTAGAGTAATGCTCCCAGTCTATGTTTGGGTAGTTGAAGTCGCCCAATATAATGGTGTTTGGAGAGACCTTCATATTTTCCAGTGTTCTCAGGAAGGCCGAGTGGGGTTCCTGGGTTTGGGAGGGTGGTCTGTAGCAGGCTATAAACTGGAAGGCAGTTTTACCCACTGTTAGTTGCACATGGATAGTCTCTGATGCTTCGTGCTCTGCCACCAACCTAGAGGTGTGGGTATCTTTGATGATTATTGATACTCCCTCTCCTTTTGTGGTTCGGTCCAAGTTTTGGGGCCAAAAAGCATGGTATGAGGTATAACCTGGTAGTGCTGTGGTGCTCTCGGGAGCCTTGAACCAGGTTTCTGTTACTGCACAGATATCGATGTTCTCCATGCTAAGGAGAGTTTTGAGTGCGTGCATCTTGAGGTTTAGACTCCTGGCATTGAGTAGCATTACTCTTAGTTTCTTATCCCTTGTGATACCTATGGAGGTGGGTTTGTCTTTTGAGCCTTGCCTAAAAAAAGCACTATGGGGGTGGCAAGAGCCTTTGCCAATATCCGAAAGCCCAGGGGTGACAGGTGCAAGCCGTCCCTAGCGAATCATCGTGGCTTGTCGAGCATGTCATCCCAGGCTGACAGGCAATGGATCCCCTTTGAATGACACCAATACTTAAGCCAATTGTTGAAATTGATCATCTTGTCTTCATATTGTGGCATCATTCTTGGTGAGGGTAAGATGATACTCAAGGTCAGGGTCATACCGGCCTGGGCTACATGCACAGAGAGCTCCTCTATGTCTCTTTTCATGTAGTCCAGGGAGGTACGTCTCATGTCATTTACACCAGCATGGACAATGACTGAGTCATATTTGTACTTGCCTTGGAGTGACCTGAGTGCTTGTGTTATGTGGTGGATCCTAGCGCCCGACAGGCAGCTCACCGTGACCTTCTGCTTGTTCAGCCTGGTGAGCGGGACGTCAGTGAGCCTGATGATAGAGTCACCTATTACAAGTGTATCAGGTGTGTTGTTTAGCCTTAAGGGCTGTGACTGTTCGGCACACTGGCTTTGTGAGCTATGTGTTGCACGTGTTTTGTTTTAGGGTAGCGGTTGCTTGGGTGCCTGCTTTGGAGGTCTCTGTTGCTTAGGCAGATTTTTATTTAGAGCCTCCGAGTATGCTTTTGTGTGTTTAAGTGTTTGGTTTGCTGCCGTGGTAGGTCTATGTGAGACTGGAATTGTAGTGAGTGTGGTTTCCTTCTCCTCCTGACTGGTTACGCCAGTACTGAGTTGAGAGAGCTTAGCCTCCAGTTTGGCTATATGGTTGCATCTCTCACATGTGTTGGAATTTGTTGGGGGGAGGAGAGGGTTGTCTGTGTACATGAGGCAGTTGTAACATTGCCTCAAGATTCCCAGTTTCACCAGCTGGACCGGAGAGGAGATTGACAACTGACCTTTGGACATGCTAGAATAGTATTGGGAATTTCTTTATAATTGAAAAAAAGGGCCAATGGGGAACAAGGTACTCAAGGGGAATTTGTGAGGGTGTAGTGCTTTTAATTTTTTAGTGCTGACTTATATAATTCTTTAGTGAGCAAGTGCCAGGCTTTAGAGTAGGAATAGGGTGTTTATTATGAGAACTAGAAGTGTTCTAAGGGAAAAATTGAAGAGCAGACTTTGTGGAACCAAGAATGGTTTAAACCCAATTAAGCAGAGCTGCCCGATGCTGCGCTATGCGCAAAATCGCGCAAAGCTGCGCCAAAGCAGGTTTTATACAGGGGGACTTGAAAGAGCTAGAAATTGGCCCAAAACGGCCAATAAACTACCAGATTCTTGTGCTGGGAACACTCCTCCAGGGATAGATAGGCTGCTCTAAGCTCCCCACTGCCACTGGTGAACAAAGAAGCCTCCCTTTATCCAAGAAAGGAAATGGGCAACACAGGAACTTTCCAAAAGTCCAGAATACAGCAAAGCCTGTATTTGGACTACTCTAGGTCAGGAAAGACGGGAAACAAGGATAATTTTTTTGTTTTTTTTTTCTTTTTTGCAACAAACAGTAGGAAAATGCAATAAATATGTAACTCAAGTTAGTGCACTTGAGTGTGTAGCCCCAACAGGTAAATGCAACAAACAGGACAATCTTTAAATTACAAGCGCAAAAGCGTGCTAAAGCTGGCTTTAAAGCAGGGGGTTAGAAAGAGATAGGAAATGGCCCAAAACGGCCAATAATCTACAAGTCACTGGGCTGGAACCACTCCTCAAGGGACAGATAGGCTGCTCAGAGCTCCCCACTCTCACTGGTTAACAAATAAGCTTCCTCCTATCCAAATAAGGATATGGGCAACACAGGAACTATGACATAGCCCAGAGATCAACAATACCTGAAGACTGGACTATTCTAGTTCAGTAAAGGCAGGAAACAAGGATATATATATATATATATATATATATATATATATATATATATATATATATATATTTTTTTTTACAAAGTAGCAGAAATTAGGTACAGAAACACAGTAAATGCTTTAATTAGGCTAGCACACTTGAGTGTGTAGCCTACCAGTTAAACTAAGCAAAAACAAACTTTAAAAGTGCAAAAAATTCAGAAATACAGGCAGGAATGCAATAAAACAACTTTGCAGAGCTTATTTAGTTAAAGAAACAGAGAAGTCTATATATACAGAAAAGCAGCTAAAACACACAAACACTTCAGATGCAGTGCAACCTAGAGCATTTGAGTTGTAGCAATATTAAGGCAATTACAGTTATAATAAATGCTCTGAAATATACTCTATATTTCCAAAATGTTTGAGAAGCACAGTCAGAACAGAAGGAGATTCAGGCAAAAAAAAATGTTTTTTTTTTTTTTTGAAAGGGAAAAAGGAGAAACAGAAGGCCTTATCCAGTGTTCTCTCTGTATTAGGTAGAATGAGCCAATGACACTAGACTGGGAGGAGTGTCACAGATCAGATTTACAGTAGGGGCGGGCAACTGCAAAGCCACCAAGTATAACAGCACGACACCAACTGGCAGGGGGTGGTGGGGACAAAAACAATAGCCTACAGACAGTAAGCACAAGAGAAAGCCACAAACAGATAAAGATTTTTAAAGATACAGAGTACTTTTAACTGCAAACAAATCAGTTACTTGTGCAGATTAGTTAATAGCAATAAAATATACTCAAAGACTAAAAAGCAGGCAATAAAAGTGCTATATATTAATTGTTAGAAACAATAATCTCTATAAATAATCGAAAAAAAAACAGGATACTTATATATCTCAGCTAACAGTTATGGTCAACAACTCTCATCCACTCTGCTCAGTGTGTATATATTACATTAAGTCATTTCATGGGTCCTTTGTGTATTACATTAAGTCATTTCATGGGGTGTTTTGTATATTACATTAAGTCATTTCATGGGTGTTTTGTATATTACATTAAATCATTTCATGGGGTGTTTTGTATATTACATTAGATCATTTCATGGGTCTTTTGTATACTACATTAAGTCATTTCATGGGGTGTTTTGTATATTACATTGTCATTTCATGGGTGTTTTGTATATTACATTAAGTCATTTCATGGGCTGTTTTGTATATTAGATGAAATCATTTCATGGGGTGTTTTGTATTTTACATTAAGTCATTTCATGGGTGTTTTGTATATTACATTAAGTCATTTCATGGGGTGTTTTGTATATTACATTAAGTCATTTCATGGGGTGTTTTATATATTACATTAAGTCATTTCATGGGTGTTTTGTATATTACATTAAATCATTTCATGGGGTGTTTTGTATATTACATTAGATCATTTCATGGGTCTTTTGTATACTACATTAAGTCATTTAATGGGGTGTTTTGTATATTATATTGTCATTTCATGAGTGTTTTGTATATTACATTAAGTCATTTCAAGGGCTGTTTTGTATATTAGATTAAATCATTTCATGGGGTGTTTTGTATTTTACATTAAGTCATTTCATGGGTGTTTTTTATATTACATTGTCATTTCATGGGGTGTTTTGTATATTACATTAAGTCATTTCATGGGTGTTTTGTATATTACATTGTTATTTCGTTTAGTGTTTTGTATATTACATTAAGTCATTTCATGGGGTGTTTTGTATATTACATTAAGTCATTTCATGGGGTGCTTTTTATATTACATTAAGTCATTTCATGAGTGTTTTGTATATTACATTAAGTCATTTTATGGGTGTTTTGTATATTACATTAAATCATTTCATGGGGTGATTTGTGTATTACATTAAGTCATTTCATGGGTGTTTTGTGTATTACATTTTCATTTCATGGGCGTTTTGTATATTACATTAAATCATTTCATGGGGTGTATTGTATATTACACTGTAATTTCATGGGGTGTTTTTATATTACATTAAGATAAAAAATAGGAAAAAAAAAACTGGACTATTCTAGTCAGGAAAGGCAGGAAACAAGGATATATATATATATATATATATATATATATATATATATATATATATATATATATATAAATGTATATATATATATATATATATATATATATATATATATATATATATATATATATATATATTTTTTTTACAAAGTAGCAGAAATTAGGTACATAAACACAGTAAATGCTTTAATTAGGCTAGCACACTTGAGTGTGTAGCCTACCAGTTAAACTAAGCAAAAACAAACTTTAAAAGTGCAAAAAATTCAGAAATACAGGCAGGAATGCAATAAAACAACTTTGCAGAGCTTATTTAGTTAAAGAAACAGAGAAGTCTATATATACAGAAAAGCAGCTAAAACACACAAACACTTCAGATGCAGTGCAACCTAGAGCACTTGAGTTGTAGCAATATTAAGGCAATTACAGTTATAATAAATGCTCTAAAATATACTCTATATTTCCAAAATGTTTGAGAAGCACAGTCAGACACAAGGAGATTAATAAAATTAATAATAAAGATAATCTATGTAAGAGATGTAATGTAGAAATTAATGCTGACTGGGCTCATATGTTTTATGACTGTATGAAGTTGAAAGAATACTGGAAGTCAATTAATGAATTTTTGCAGGCTCTTTTTACAGATAATTTCATTATTTCTAAGTCTCTTATATTATTCAACACACCTGTACCTCAATGTGTTAAAAAGATTAAGCTTCCCTTGTTATGGTCTATCCTAGCAGTGGCTAGGAAAATAATAACTAGAAATTGGATTTCAGATACACCTCCTTCGTTCAATGAATTTAAAAATGTTATGAATATAATGTGTCATATGGAAATAAGCACAATTAGAATGAGAACAACTAGAAAAACATCACATTTTATTATATGGGATAATTTACAAAATTTGTTAAAAAAATTCTAATTTCAATAGCACAGTATTTTAGTTTAATTAATTGATCTGATTGTAGTGGATGTCTTTGTAAATACTTTAGTTGTTTTGTTGAATATTATAATAATACCTATTTTTAATTATTTGTATAAAATTGTTATGATATTTCTCTTATATGTTAAAACAATAAACTTGTTTTAAAAAAAAAAGAACACAAGGAGATTCAGGCAAAAAAAAAATGTTTTTTTTTTTTTTTTGAAAGGGAAAAGGGAGAAACAGAAGGCCTTATCCAGTGTTCTCTCTGTATTAGGTAGAATGAGCCAATGACACTAGACTGGGAGGAGTGTCACAGATCAGATTTACAGTAGGGGCGGGCAACTGCAAAGCCACCAAGTATAACAGCACGACACCAACTGGCAGGGGGTGGTGGGGACAAAAACAATAGCCTACAGACAGTAAGCACAAGAGAAAGCCACAAACAGATAAAGATTTTTAAAGATACAGAGTACTTTTAACTGCAAACAAATCAGTTACTTGTGCAGATTAGTTAATAGCAATAAAATATACTCAAAGACTAAAAAGCAGGCAATAAAAGTGCTATATATTAATTGTTAGAAACAATAATCTCTATAAATAATCGAAAAAAAAAAACAGGATACTTATATATCTCAGCTAACAGTTATGGTCAACAACTCTCATCCACTCTGCTCAGTGTGTATATATTACATTAAGTCATTTCATGGGTCCTTTGTGTATTACATTAAGTCATTTCATGGGGTGTTTTGTATATTACATTAAGTCATTTCATGGGTGTTTTGTATATTTCATTAAATCATTTAATGGGGTGTTTTGTATATTACATTAGATCATTTCATGGGTCTTTTGTATACTACATTAAGTTATTTCATGGGGTGTTTTGTATATTACATTGTCATTTCATGGGTGTTTTGTATATTACATTAAGTCATTTCATGGGCTGTTTTGTATATTAGATGAAATCATTTCATGGGGTGTTTTGTATTTTACATTAAGTCATTTCATGGGTGTTTTGTATATTGCATTAAGTCATTTCATGGGGTGTTTTGTATATTACATTAAGTCATTTCATGGGGTGTTTTATATATTACATTAAGTCATTTCATGGGTGTTTTGTATATTACATTAAATCATTTCATGGGGTGTTTTGTATATTACATTAGATCATTTCATGGGTCTTTTGTATACTACATTAAGTCATTTAATGGGGTGTTTTGTATATTACATTGTCATTTCATGGGTGTTTTGTATATTACATTAAGTCATTTCAAGGGCTGTTTTGTATATTAGATTAAATCATTTCATGGGGTGTTTTGTATTTTACATTAAGTCATTTCATGGGTGTTTTGTATATTACATTGTTATTTCGTTTAGTGTTTTGTATATTACATTAAGTCATTTCATGGGGTGTTTTGTATATTACATTAAGTCATTTCATGGGGTGCTTTTTATATTACATTAAGTCATTTCATGAGTGTTTTGTATATTACATTAAGTCATTTTATGGGTGTTTTGTATATTACATTAAATCATTTCATGGGGTTTTTTTGTGTATTACATTAAGTCATTTCATGGGTGTTTTGTGTATTACATTGTCATTTCATGGGCGTTTTGTATATTACATTAAATCATTTCATGGGGTGTATTGTATATTACACTGTAATTTCATGGGGTGTTTTTTATATTACATTAAGTCATTTCATGGGTGTTTTGTATATTACATTAAGTCATTCATGGGGTGTTTTGTATATTACATTAAGTAATTTCATGGGTGTTTTGTATATTACATTAACTCATTTCATGGTGTGTTTTGCATATTACATTAAGTAATTTTATGGGTGTTTTGTATATTACATTGTCATTTCATGGGGTGTTTTGTATATTACATTGTCATTTCATGGCGTGTTTTGTATATTACATTAAGTCATTTCATGGAGTATTTTGTATATTACATTAAGTCATTTCATGGGTTTTTTTGTATATTACTCTACGTTTTCTGTAATGATGTTAATTTGGATCCTCTACCCTTTTTAACTTCTTGAAGTTTGTGATGGAGAAGTTTTATACTGCAGTTTCAATCTCTGCTCCTACAGATAGCCCAACTACACTTATAATGTTTGGTTTATTTTTCTTTGGCTGCTAAGTGTTCATAACCATTTGGAAATGTTTTTCTTTTAAATATTATTGCATTTCAGAATTCAGGTTAAAATGTCTCCTATAATCTGTGTCTTATATAAGCAAAGCAAATATGAAAAGATAACAGAAGCTTACATTCGGTGCATAACAAGCTCTTACAAAATAATACGTACAATTTGATTATATGTCAGGCCAAAGGTTACCAGATAAAGTTAGATTATTCATATTTAAGTTTCCCTTAAGCAAAACATGTTTATTGTGTAATAACAGCAATAAACTGTAAAGACGTCATGGTAGCAACGTTATGGCAGCACTTCTTGGCAGTGTCTGCTTTTATGATATTTTCAATCACATCTGAGGGCTTTGCTACTGTTGTGCTTTGTATTTTGCTCCATCTGCAAGGTTGTGGCATTGTCTCACAGCTCAAAAATAAGAGGGCTTGTATTTCTGTGACTTCTACCTTATTTCTTATGTTATACATGCATGGACTGTTGTTGTTTTTACAGGTGTTCAGTAACCAGGCCTTCAACTGCTGATAATAGTTTGAACTGTGGATGACTTTAAATTACCCATTGATGGGATAAGTTCTTGGATTACAGAGAAAGAGAGAAAGAAATCATTGCAAAGGACTGTTCACCATGTTATAAATTCCTGTTGTTAAGCACTTCTTGGGAAAAATGAATACCTAAACACTTCATGAGTTTAGGTCAAGTCCTTGCTTGTCAAACAACCTTAGCCTGAGTATGCATGGTGATTCATTCATTATTCAGTTTTTAATGAAGTAAACCATCTTGGCACAAAGATCTTTTTCACTGGGTCAATGTTTAGAGTTTAAATGAGAAATACAGGGTGTTCAAGTACAGAATTTCAGGAATACAAAATTAAAGTAACCACTCATAACCTTAATTTTTTGTGCTTTACTGACTCAACTTTTTAATAATTAAGGGAAACAAAAAGTTATAAGAAGACTTCATAAAATACATTTTCAAAAAACTGTAAGAGCAGCATAGTTATACTTTATTACAAATTGGGTTATTACTTTTGCCTTAAGCTCTGACTACTTCTTCAGATAAATACATCAGTTTTAATTTGCTATAGACATCCTATGTATTTATGAGTTCAGGATTTAAATATCGCAATGTGAATATGATCTATTCATTGGCTGTTTTTATCACAAGATGCCCTGTCCTGGACCAGCTAGTTGACACAACCACAGGGAGCTCAAACATCCTGGATCTGGTGCTCACCAACATGGAGGACGGCTGCACCACCCTCAGTGTGTGGACATCCAGGTGAGATCTAACCACAGATCAGTCTTGTTAGAAGTAACTGTAACACGAGACCCCCCCCTTAGTAACAACTAGACTAAAAAAAACTTCTCCAAGGCCAATTAAAACCTCTTATGTGACAGCATAAATAGCCCCTCCCCCCACTGATGGAACAGACACGTACCTTTCAACTGTCCAGATGTTTGCAGAATGGCCAGATTTTTGCTTCATATTTTTGGTCCATTTTTCATAAAATTGTGTTTTTCTGGCAAATTAGTGGCAAATCATTAAAGAATGATGTTATGAAATAATAACACACACTTGAGTTTCAGACTTCATGCCCTTCAGAAAATCGATGCTAATGACCTGTTATTCTATCAGCTTACTAAGTTTGTAAGATCAGTATTTAAAAATTGTTCATATTTTTGGGCCTTTGTCCCATTTTTGCTTATAGGTTCATAGGTTCATAGGTTCATAGGTTCATACTAGGCTATCTGCCCAAGGGCATTTATAAGCCTAGCCCAGAGTTTTGTGGCTTTCGCCACCCCTTTAGTTTGAAGAAAACTATGCCCATTATTTTGCTGTGCCTCTGTCAAGCAGTGACACTGAGGTAATCCCTGGGGTATATCTGCGATCTCCCATCCATTGGTCAAGATTTCTCTTGAACAAGGCCAGCGAGGTGCTCTGCCTCACATGTACCGGGATTTTGTTCCACAGCATAGGAGTCTCTGGGTGAGGAATCTGTCCCTCCAGCACGTCCTATTAATAACCGTGTCAAGGTTTAAGTCTCCGCCCTTGTAGTTCTGAGGGATCTAGATTTTTGAGGTGAAGCATGTTCATCAAATCTGGGTTTGACATGGCCTTGTATGTCAGGCACAGGTCACCTCTGAGCAAGCGGTGGGACTGAATAGAGCTGGAGTTCTTTCAGTCGGGCAGCATGACATATTTTTGAGACCCTTTATCCTTTTGGTGAGGAACTTTTGGGGCCTTTCCAGCTGCTGCAGGTGTCGGGTCAGATACATTCCGAATGGGGCATTGTACTCAATCATTGGTCTGATGAGTGATGAGTACAGGGGGACGATGACCTCCTTGATCTAGATGTGAATCCCTTCATGATCAGGTGGGCAATGTAGAAGGTCTTCCTAACTACTTTAGCAACGTGAGTGTCAAACGAAAGGTTGCTGTCAACCTGGGTCCCCAGATCCCTGATATCTTCTTCTGTGCTCAGTGGATTGCCACCTATATGGTAGCTAGGGGTAACCTTGTTTTTCCCGAAGGGTATGACTATGCATTTCTTGGCGTTTAACTTTAGGCCATGGCTCTGGCACCAGTTATCCATTTCTGTGAGACCCTTCTGAAGGATATCTGTGTCAGATGTGTTTTCGACTATGGCGCCCAGTTTGCAGTCATCTGCAAACTTTGTCAGCCATAACCCTCCTGTGTTTGCTTGTACTTCAGAAAAGTACATGCCGAACAAGAGTGGGCCCAGGACTGAGCCCTGTGGGACACCACTTGTGACAGGCTTTGAGTCTGACATGGCGCCAGCAACTCTGACCCTGTGGGTTCTGTCACTTAGCCAGTTTGCAACCCATCTTGTGATGTATGGGTTTACATTTAAGCTGATGAGTTTTTCAATGATACCTGAGTGGGGTATTGTGTCAAAAGCCTTTGCCAGGTCGAGGTAGGCTGTATGGACTGCCTTTCCCTCATCAATGGCCTTGGTGACTGTTTCGAAAAAGTCAACCAAGTTTAAAAGGCATGATCTGCCTTTGACAAAGCCAAACTGGGTTGGATCCAAAGTCTGCAAGTTTCCTATGTCTTTATTTATGAGTTCCATTATGATCCTCTCCATGGCTTTGCAGATCAGGCTTGTCAAGCTGATGGGATGGTAATTTTATGGCTTTGTCCAGATTTCTTGCCCTAAGAGGTTGAGAGGTATGACACAGACACCTATGCTGAGTTATACACCAATGCTTTATACGAGCACCTGTACAATTGTATTGACTCTGCTGTACCTGATAGAACCAAAGCAAGATCTTCAAAAGAAAACAAACCTGCCTGGTGGACAACTGCCATTAATAGGCTATATAACAGGAGAAAGAAATTACTGTCTAAGAGTAGGAAGGAACTGTCTCAGAACTGGAAACACTCCCGCCTCAACTTACACAAGCAAATAAGACTCCTAGTAAAGTCCTCCAAAGCTAACTATGAATCCAAATTATTTTCACTAAGGATTACCACAAGGCATTCTTTAATTACATCCGTAACCTCAAAGGTACTGCCCAGATTTGCTCTGAACTTGGAGTTAATGGCACTACATATACAGAACCTGTGGATACAGCAAACCTGCTGGCTGACAGGTTCAGTGAAAACTTCACTCCCCTTTCTCTATCACATATACCCCAAAGCATCCCTAAGACCTGTCCCCTATCAAGTATCTCTGAGGAACAGGTCTTAAACGCCATCTCCAAGGCCAAAAACACAGCGTCTATGGGACCAGACAACATTCTGGGCTATGTTCTACATGGATTAAACAGAAATTATCATTGCCATTGGGCACACATTTGAATCACAGCCTGAGCACTGGCTTCATCCCAGCAGAATGAAAAACAGCTACCGTCATCCCTTTGCACAAAGGGGGGTGCATTCATGGACCCTGAGAACTGTCGACCCATTAGCCTGACCAGCTTTATCTGCAAGGCGATGGAATGAATCATCATGGACTTTATTAAAAAGATATAGAAAATCTCTAGATGCTCAACCTCACCCAGTTTCTCCTTGACAAGGAGAGGTCATGCCTGTTAAACTTTCTAGACTTCTTCGAGACAGCAACCAAAGCCTTAGATGAGGGCAAATCTGTGCATATAGCCTACCTACGCTTAGCCAAGACCTTTGACAGAATCCCCCACTAGGCATCATTGATAAACTCACCCAGCTGAGTATCAACCCATATATTGTCAGGTGGGTTGCAAACTGGCTCACTGATAGAACTCATATAGTCAAAATAGGAGACTCTCCCTCCTGAAGCAGACCAGTAACCAGTGATGTTTCACAGGGATCAGTTCTGGGACACCTACTCTTTGGAATCTCCTTCTCTGAAACTACAGGCTAAAACTAAAGGACTGTGGCTGACAAAGTTTGCTGATGACACAAAATGGGAGAGATAATTGGAACCCTTAGCGATGTCAACATCCTGCAAGAAGGTCTTATGTAGACTAATGACTGGTGCCAAAGTCATGGCCTTAAAAAATGCAAAAAATACATTATCGTTCCCTTCGACAATGGTAACGTTCCTGCAAAACTACCACATTAATATCAATACCTTAAGCACAGAGTCAGTGGTGAGAGATCTGGGCACACAGGATGATAGCAACCTTAACTTTGATCACCATGTCTCCACAGTGGTAAGAAGGGCAATTTATATTGCTCATCACATAAGTAAGGACATTGCCTCCAGAAAAAAAAGAAGTTATAACCTCCCTGTACTCTTCCTTCATCAGGCCAATAATAGAGTAGAGCACTTCCTTTGGTATGTCCTTTCCAAACACCTGCAGCAATTGGAGAGACCACAAAGGTTCCTTACAAAGAAAATTCAGGGTCTTGAAGATCTGTCTTATGGGGACAGATTGAACTCATTGTCACTTTACTCTTTGTCATACAGACTGCTTAGAACCAACCTGTGGCTTGCATATAGAGCAATCTCTGACCCAGCTATAATGGAAATACTCCACATTTACAAGTCAAATGGCACATGGGTCACTTGCTCAAAGGACCTTAACCTGGTATGTGACATCAACAGAACTTGGTGGAGATACAGATTTGCCTCACAGAGGTTGCCTCACCTTTGGAACAAGCTTCCTATTCATGTTAAACAAAGCCCCTCATTGGCCCTATTTAAGTGTAATTTGGACAATTGTATGGGTAACCGGAAATTCACCCTGGGGGTTCCACCTGTGTCCCTCTCATAAAGGTACAATAGATGCTGATTTTAGTGTCTGCTTGAACCAGACATCCTTGGGAATATGGCCTGAACATGGCTAGGCTTATAAGGGCCCTGGGGCCATTAGTCTAGTAACCTCCAATGATCCTATGATCTGATGCAGGGAGCATTTAATTCTGACTGATACTGCCTTTGTCTTATTATTTAGTATTTATCAAAGCTGATTTCTGTTTATCTATGGAGTATGGCTTGTGTGTGTATGATAATAATTTAAAAAGGAAATGCTACTGCTGTGGCAAGCAGAAAAAGGCAATTGAAAAGTGAACAAATTGTGTGTGTGTATGTGTGTGTGTGTGTGTGTGTGTGCACATACATGTCTGTTCTAGGCATATCTGTGGCATTGATGGGAGAATAGGATAAGTTACAGTGTAGCTATGTACACATGAACACACACACTGTGCACGCACACACACACACACACACACACACACACACACACACACACACACACACACACACACACACACACACACACACACACTCTTACACAAATACACACGTGCACATTCACACACATACATGCCTGCAAGCATATAGAGACACAAATACAGACACACACATACATATATATATATATATATATATATATATATGGTCTACTTTCTATCACCGAACTTCCGAATCACCGACACACAAGTTACCGACCCCAAACAACCGAAAACACACAACACCGACAAACACCAACAACACAAAAAAATGAACACCACTACACCGACACAAAAACGTCAACTACACATTGCACACAATAACATATCCACTAACCTTAGCCTAAACCCTAACCCTAACGTCCGACACTACCGCACACTTACCCATCCCGCACCCTAACCCTAACTCACTTAACCCACCCCTAAACCTCAACACCGTCACTATCGCACACTTACCCTACCTGCACCCTAACCCTAACTCACTTAACCCACCCTAAAACATTAAGCCTGTCACTATCGCACACTCACTCCACCCGCATACAAACCCTAACACACTTAACCCTTCCCTACACTACACTACGTCACTATCACACACTTACCTTACCGCAACCCTAAGTCCAACACTACCGCACACTCACCTTTCCCACACCCTAACCTAAAATCCCTCACTATCGTACACTTACCTGTCCGCTCCCCAATCCTAAATCTTTCACTTTCGCACACTTACCGGATCGCGCTCACATGCTGCCGTTGTCGGTCTTTCAGCTGTTGGGATATCGCGTTTTCGATAACCTACCTGTTCGGTCGTTCCGTCTCGGTCTTCTGGGTGTCGGTGACGTGGCGCTTCGGTTATTCGAAGTAGACCCATATATATATATATATATATATATATATATATATATATATATATATATGTGCGCACAAACACACACACACACACACACACACGCACGCACGCACGCACACACACACACACACACACACACACACACAAAAACACACAAACACAAATGGACAGATGCACACTCGCAAACATGTCGCACTTCTCTTGTATTCAAATGAGAGACTGAGGCACTGTGATGGATTCAAGTTGTTTACTGTACATAAACATGTCAGGAGTTGTAATTGGAACATATATTTAAGCTAACTGACTGACTCATTACTTCAAACACACTCGCATGTGCATCTCCATTCATGCCTGCATTCACTCTGACTGACTATACAAAATGGCACTGATCGTGCACCTGCTCAATAACTTATATGTGCATACTATCTAGCTACAGTGGCTGACTAGGTACAATGCACACAATGATCTACAGACTCCCTCTTTGATATGTTTGACATGCAATAGGAGAACAAGATATTTTAACAAGCTAAATATCACATCAACATATAACAAAAAATTAATTCAAGTCTAAGTCGCTGTGTATCTTGAAATGGGTCTCGAAATTGTATATGATTTGGTCACATAAAACCTCTGACTGGGTTTAGCAGCAGGAACAGTCTTTGGAGATTCATTCCCAACTGGAACTTCAGGGATTACATCAGGATTACTTGAAGAAAGTACACTGTCCTCTGGAGTTTGAACAAGTGCAGAGTCACTCAGATAAACTGAGTCTATGGCACAGGCAATCTGCTGCGTCACTGGTTTGGAGACTGGTAATAATTGTCTGATTCCTTCTAAAATCCATTCCTTCAGATTTTATGATGTAAGATCTCAGTTTTTTGCAAAGGTATTTGAGGATACCCACTCTGTCATATCCTTTAGATGCTTACATTCTGACAACTTCTCCTTGTCTTAATGGTCTAAGAGGTTTGCTGGACTTACCATAGTACAACTTTTGTGACTGACATTTTCTCGAAAGTTGAGCCTTGACTATTCTGTTGTTCTTTACATATGGTACTAACAATTGTTTACTGATCAGTAAAGTTGTTCTTGTCTGTCTGGACATTAATCTCTGAGCAGGTGAACCAAACAAATTATCTCGAGGAATGTTTCTGAGATTAAAAAGGTTAAGAAAAACATCGGTACCATCTCTCTTGGATTTCTCCAACAAACATTTCACACTTTGATTTGCATGCTCAGCTAATCCATTGGACTGTGGAAACTCAGGACTACTAGTAACATGGACAAAGTCCCAAGACTCAGCAAAATTCTTGAACTGCTGACTTGTAAACTGTGCACCATTGTCAGATATGACTTTGCGGACTACCATGAACAGTAAAATGTCTCTTCAATTTCGTAATGAGAGTGCTGGACATTAAGTTAGGAAGAAGGTCAATTTCAAACCAATTCAAATAAGAATCTACTAACATAAATAATACTGACCATTCCATTCGAAAATATCAGTAGAAACCGTTGACCACGGTAATGAAGGAATCTGGTTTAGCTGAAGTTCTTTTGGTTGGTGCGATTCAGTACTATTACAAAAATTGAACATGCTAGCGTTTCCTTCTCTACTGTATTTCTTTGGACATGGATGGCCAAAATACTATGCCTCTTGCCCTTCTTTTGGTTGAATCAGTACCTGGGTGACCATGATGCAAATGTTGATATATTCCTGTTGTAATGCTGAAGGAATTACCACTTTAGAACCTTTCATGATGATTCCATTCCGTGAGGATGAGCTCGGTAAGAAAAATGCTTCTGAGTGTCAAGTGGTAAACTAGTTTGCCATGCTGGCCATCCTTGACTGATAAAATGTTTCAGCTTCTGGAGAACTGGGTCTGAAGCTGTATGATTTCTGAGTTCAAGACATGATAAGGAAAAATTTTTGGCTTCCATGACTTCAAAGTCTTAATTCTTGTTGTCATGCTGTTCTGTTGTTTGTCTGTCTGCCCTTGACAAAGCATCAGCAAGGTATAGATATTTGCCTTTTGTATAGACTGCATTGAAATTGTTCTTTTGCAATTTTAACATCATGCATTGCAGGCGTGCTGGGGCTGTATGTATTGGCTTTTTTAGAATCGTCACATGAAGTTGGTGATCAGTCTCTATTTGAACAGGTTTTCCATAAATATAATTACTGAACTTTGAACATGTGAACACTACTGCCAAAAGCTGTTTTTCAATTTGTGCATACTGCATTTCAGCTTGGGCTAAAGTTGTGGATGCATAGGCTACTGGTATGCCTTCTTGAAAACATGCTGCACCAAGACCATACTTTGAAGTATCACACAAAAGAGTTACAGGTTTGTGAACATCATAATATTTCAATGTGGGTGGACTGGCAATTTTCTGTTTCAGGGCATCAAATGCTTTTTGGTATTGTTCCAACCAGGATCTGTTTACATTTTTGCGTGTCAGCTCACATAGCACTGCTGAAAGCTCACTCACGTCTGGGATAATCTTTCCTAAATAGTTGACCATGCCAAGAAAATGTGAAGATGTGACATTTTCTGGAACTGGCATCTCAAGAATTGCTGCTTGCTTAGACAGATCTGGTTATAAGCCAGAATTGGTAAACAAATGATCAACATAAGTAACTTCTTTCAGTTTGAATTTGCATTCTTAGTTTTCAGTTTAAGATTGACTTCACGTGCATGGTGTACAACTTTCCTGAGATTTCTGTCATGTTTATCTTCATCATTGTCCATTACAGTAATGTTGTCTACAAAGGTAGCACATGGGTAACTAGAAAAAAGTTTGTTCCATAGTACGATTAAATACTTCACTGGCAGAATTTATTCCAAATAGCATTCTCAAAAATCTGTATCTACCAAATGGTGTACTGAAAGTGGTTAAAAATGAAAATTTGCCAAAATTAACTTTTTGCATCTAAGATTGAAAAAACAGTGGCATTAGGCATGAGAGTGGCTACTTCTTCTACTGTGCACATCAGATGATGAGGACATTTAAGCACTTTAAGTCTCTTGGATCAATACATATTCGAATATCTTCTGAGCTTTTCTTATGAGCCAGGACCATGGAGGATACCCATTCAGTCGGTTCTTTTACTGGAGCTATTACACCCAAATTCACCATTTTGTCAAGTTCTGCTTTTACTTTGCTCTGCATTGCTACTGGAACCTTTTTAGCTGGTCTGAAAACTGGGCCTACTTCATGGTTTAACTTCTTGGAATATGTGACTGGAAGTTTGCCAAGCTTGTCTTTGAAAGCATCAGTGTATTCATTAAAAATATTCTGTGCAAAACTATCATTTTTGTTGTTCCGACTTATATGGTGGACCACTTTATTAAATGAGATCAATCCCATTCTCGAACTGCACATGTCTTTTGACTATGTAAAACTGCAATTCATAGATATCCCCAGCAGAATGGCATATGAGAATTACTGCACCATCAGTATGAATCTCTTCACCACCATAAGGAACTAATGAAAGTTGATTGTTAAATCAAGTTTCTCACCAGCTTTTACCTTGGCAAACATTTGTGCTGATATAATGTTGCAGTTAGATACAGTGTCTACTTTACGCTCTACAGGTTTCCCATTAATTTGTACAGTGCAAAATATTTCACTCTTTGTTGCCAACTGACAATATCCTGTATTAACAGTTTCATCAATCACTGAGACATCATCAACATAGAAAGTTTGCTAACAGCTCTGTATTTGATCTATTGACTTCTTCAGATGCCCTCTTTTAATAAAATTATGCACCACCGTAGACTTGCAAAGCCTTTTGAAATGATTCCACTTTTTACATTTGTGACATTCCTGACCAAAAGCTAAGCACTTTTCTTGTTTGGGTTCATGACTGCTTCCACAATTACGACAATTAACAATAAGGTTGTTTGTTGCAGCCCCATTCAGTTTGCAGTTAGGGTTAGAAGCTGCCACACCCTTTGATTTATATTTCTGTTTCATCTTAGCTTTATGTTGCACACTATCAACATTCGCACTGGCAGAGACTGCATGCACGTTTTTCTCATTTGTAAGCATATTCGTATGCTTTTCTGTAAGCTCATACACTGGACAAATCTCAGTGGCTTTGCTCAATGCTAAATCACTGTCTCAAAGCAAAATCACCACACACAAGCCTGTCTTTATCATCTCATCTTGTAAGTCACCAAATCTACACGTCTTTGCTTTATTTTTTAAGTTGGTAATATATGCTGCTATAGTTTCACCAGGCTTTTGATTTCCTGTGTAAAACACGTGCCTTCCCATTGTAATATTCATTTGGGGGTTGTACATTTCTCTAAATTTACATTTTAAGCACTCAGGGTCTTCCTACATCTCAGTCTGTATCACAATATGGCAGTTATCCACCTCCCCTGCGTACTCAGTAAGTGCATACACAAATGAATGTTCCCTCTCAATGGCTTCTGAACCAGCTAAATTAAGAAGTAGAAATGCTCTTGTACATGTGTCTCTCAGAAAATGTAACCTGCATGAAAATATCACATGCTCAAACACTTCCCCATTCTCAGCAATATTATTATCAAACACCAGCAGTACAGGTCTGCGAAATCCTTCTGCCATAACAACAAATTTTAAGAATAAGCATAGATCAGGTAATTGTAATTGTGCTGAAATGCACAGCAATCTCCCTGAAAAGGCTTCACTTCGACACTGCAAACACTGCGAACACTCCAGACATTTGGGATAATTTGAAAAGTTTCAGTTAAGGCAAAAAAGTAGTACATTGCAAAAAAATGCTGTCATTTTATCCGTTCTGTACATTTTAACACTTCAGAAATTATTTCAAATACTTCTGAAATTATTTTGAATACTTTTATCAGTATGTCACAATTTCGGAAATTTTATTTATCTTGGTAATTATTTTGGATGTTTTGAATGCTTCGCCAAATAAGTGGCGGCTGAAAAATCATTTAAATGAGTTTAAGTACCTTTGAATAACCGCTGACCTGCTTATGAGTTGGCTCCTGTGTATTCCTCAACTTCTAACTTCACGTCTCATGATTTGCAAGTTGCTTCACTTTGGATCCCACTTCTGACACCACGTTGCATATTTCTTGCATTCAAATGAGACGCTGAGGCACTGTGATGGGTTCAAGTTGTTTATTGTATATAAACACATCAGGAGGTGTAATTGGAACATATATTTAAGCTAACTGACTGACTCATTACTTCAAACACACTCGCATGTGCATCTCCATTCATGCCTGCATTCACTCTGACTGACTATACAAAGTGGCACTGATCTCGCACATGCTCAGTAACTATATGCATGTGCTATCTATCTGCAGTGGCTAACTAGATACAACACATACAATGATCAACAATACATACACACGCAGACATAAACAAACACAAATCTACACACACACACACACACACACACACACACACACACACACACACACACACACACACACACACACACACACACACACACACACACACACACACACACCTATTTGGAACTATTATGTCTTTTGTTGGGGAGGAGGCACTGTACTGTCAAAATAAATTGTACTGCCCACAATAAGGTGCTCAGTTCTCAATGAGATATCAACTGATGTTCAAATTTATGGGACATGATACTAAAATGGAGCGCCTTTTACTCATCTCATTATGTAGTCCCTAATAGCAATAACATTTACACCTCATTACATCTATGAATATAGTCCTGCTTATTAACCATATTTGCATCTCATTACATGTATGCATTCTGAGAATTATGCCATTTTGTTGTACTGTTTACCTGTACTTCATGAAGTCAGGGAGCCCAGCAGTACATGAGCAATGTTGTTAGACTGCAGTAGAGCAGGCAGCCATTGTGTTACTATGTTGCAAATTCCTATTAATGACTGGAAGACTGCTTTGATATGTTTGTACATATATAAAAATGGTAGGTATGTATTCCCTTTGTGCACATATGGACAAATGCATAAATCTTTTGGTGTCAGTGTGAGTTTCTTGGTGATATCATGCACTTATTGAAACATCTGTGTATTAAGGATGTCACTTCAGCTGTGTATCACGGCTCATATCGGGGGGGGGATTCTACATTGATTGTAGATCTGTGTATTAAGGATGTCACTTCCGCTGTGTATCACGGCTCATATCGGGGGGGGATTCTACATTGATTGTAGATCTGTGTATTAAGGATGTCACTTCAGCTGTGTATCACGGCTCATATCGGTGGGGGGATTCTACATTGATTGTAGATCTGTGTATTAAGGATGTCACTTCGGCTGTGTATCACGGCTCATATCGGGGGGGGATTCTACATTGATTGTAGATCTGTGTATTAAGGATGTCACTTTGGCTGTGTATCACGGCTCATATCGGGGGGGTTCTACATTGATTGTAGATCTGTGTATTAAGGCTGTCACTTCAGCTGTGTATCACGGCTCATATTGGGGGGGATTCGACATTGATTGTAGATCTGTGTATTAAGGATGTCACTTCGGCTGTGTATCACAGCTCATATCGGGGGGGGGATTCTACATTGATTGTAAATCTGTGTATTAAGGATGTCACTTCAGCTGTGTATCACGGCTCATATCGGGGGGATTCGACATTGATTGTAGATCTGTGTATTAAGGATGCCACTTCAGCTGTGTATCACGGCTCATATCGGGGGGGGGATTCTACATTGATTGTAGATCTGTGTATTAAGGATGTCACTTCGGCTGTGTATCACGGCTCATATCGGGGGGGGGATTCTACATTGATTGTAGATCTGTGTATTAAGGATGTCACTTCAGCTGTGTATCACGGCTCATATCGGGGGGTGTTCTACATTGATTGTAGATCTGTGTATTAAGGCTGTCACTTCAGCTGTGTATCACGGCTCATATTGGGGGGGGATTCGACATTGATTGTAGATCTGTGTATTAAGGATGTCACTTCGGCTGTGTATCACAGCTCATATCGGGGGGGGGATTCTACATTGATTGTAGATCTGTGTATTAAGGATGTCACTTTGGCTGTGTATCACGGCTCATATCGGGGGGGTTCTACATTGATTGTAGATCTGTGTATTAAGGCTGTCACTTCAGCTGTGTATCACGGCTCATATTGGGGGGGGATTCGACATTGATTGTAGATCTGTGTATTAAGGATGTCACTTCGGCTGTGTATCACAGCTCATATCGGGGGGGGATTCTACATTGATTGTAAATCTGTGTATTAAGGATGTCACTTCAGCTGTGTATCACGGCTCATATCGGGGGGATTCGACATTGATTGTAGATCTGTGTATTAAGGATGTCACTTCAGCTGTGTATCACGGCTCATATCGGGGGGGGGATTCTACATTGATTGTAGATCTGTGTATTAAGGATGTAACTTCGGCTGTGTATCACGGCTCATATCAGGGGGAGGGTTCTACATTGATTGTAGATCTGTGTATTAAGGATGTCACTTCAGCTGTGTATCACGGCTCATATCGGTGGGGGGGTTCTACATTGATTGTAGATCTGTGTATTAAGGCTGTCACTTCAGCTGTGTATCACGGCTCATATTGGGGGGGGATTCGACATTGATTGTAGATCTGTGATTAAGGATGTCACTTCGGCTGTGTATCACAGCTCATATCAGGGGGGGATTCTACATTGATTGTAAATCTGTGTATTAAGGATGTCACTTCAGCTGTGTATCACGGCTCATATCGGGGGGATTCGACATTGATTGTAGATCTGTGTATTAAGGATGTCACTTCAGCTGTGTATCACGGCTCATATCGGGGGGGATTCTACATTGATTGTAGATCTGTGTATTAAGGCTGTCACTTCAGCTGTGTATCACGGCTCATATTGGGGGGGGATTCGACATTGACTGTAGATCTGTGTATTAAGGATGTCACTTCGGCTGTGTATCACGGCTCATATCGGGGGGGGATTCTACATTGATTGTAGATCTGTGTATTAAGGATGTCACTTCGGCTGTGTATCACGGCTCATATCGGGGGGATTCTACATTGATTGTAGATCTGTGTATTAAGGATGTCACTTCAGCTGTGTATCACGGCTCATGTCGGGGGGGATTCGACATTGACTGTAGCCCTAATATTTGAAGCAGTACTGCAGTGTGCATTGCCATGTGGGCTTCCTTGCATGGGTCCTTTTGGAATAGTGAGACAACTTTTATTTGCAATTTATTGCTCATTTGCATTTCTCCCGAGCAGCAGTGCTACCTGTGGTGTGCTGGTGGTGATGACTGACCAGTATCCATGAATAATGCACAGACTCTGTCCATGCTGGGTGTTGTACACAAGCCTGATACAGTGTGCACTAGGGCTGTCATTGTGCACATGTTTGTGTGCCAGCCTTGCACAAAATGCACCATGCTTCAGAATCCTGCCCAAAATGACTTCAATTAATACAGTATCAGGCAGCATATTTAGGAGGTAAATACAAAGTACCAAAACTGAACTGTCTGAAATATTACAAGTAAATAAATTAATGGAATTGATAAATAAACAAGAACTTCTGGGCTCCTAACCTCAAAATAAACAATGTTATTTCTCTTTGTAAATAAAATATAATGATAAGAATAATAATCCTATTTGTTAACCAGGTAGACCCACTGGACACAAAGTCTCCTTTCAGGGGTGACCTGGGAACAATGTCTGGTTAAATCACACAGGAGGCAAACAAGGGCTAAGGAAATCAAACCCTGTAACACAGGAACTGTAGCTTGCAACATTAACCTCTGTACCAACGGCAGATTACATAAATGGCTAAGGAATGCAAGTACTCACATAATGCTTACAATAAATGCACAAATAGCCATAAATATACATCGTCTGATGTAAACACAAATTCTTCTTCAAATTGCATTTTAAACATTTAATATCCTGAATGATCTAATTTCATGAAGTTCTGCTGTCTGAC